>NW_025534503.1:0-190078 GCF_020615455.1 Coregonus clupeaformis | reverse complement strand
GGAATAAATGGTAAACTTGGTAATTAACTACAATGACCATAATCCATTGCGCGCCCGTTTAAACTTGTTCGGTCTGTGCGGAGCAAGACACGGAGACTGAGAGAAGAGAGAACATGCGATCGAGAGGGATAGAATGCAGCTGCTTCGCGAGCCTGAACTCGGTCCCGGGGCCCCCCCTGGGTGCACATTTTGGTTTTTACCCTAGCACTACACAGCTGATTCAAATAATCAAAGCTTGATAATGACTTGGTTATTTGAATCAGCTGTGTAACGCTAGGGCAGAAAAACTAAAATGTGCACCCGGGGAGGGGGGCCCGGGTTTGGGAAACCCTGATCTAAGTGATTGAAAGTTGGTATTCAGCAGTCATAAAATAATGCCTTAATTACTTTGAAAAACTACTAAAATAGTGATTTTGTCAGACAGCATAAGCAGCAGCTCTATACTGTATGAGTTGACATGGAATTAAATAATAGTAATAGTAATCAAATAAAACAAATATTTTTTTTAAGTAACGTTAGTATGAAAAAAATAAAAATTTATGCACTCACTAACTGTAAGTCGCTCTGGATAAGAGTGTCTGCTAACTGACTAAAATGTAAAATGTAAACGTAATAAATAATGGTTAATAAGTATTAAGTATTAATAGTCACGACCATGGGACTTTTATTACTTGTTTTATTCTGTGTTACAGCATTCAACCCACATAGTGCATTTAATGTACAAAAAAATGTATTTAAACCTAAATTGAAAACCGTGATTATTTTTGTAATAATGAAACCGAACTGACCTCAAAGAGTAATAAATCGCTCATCACTACTTGCTGACGTTGAGGGAGAGGTTGTTGTCCTGGCACCACACTGCCAGGTCACTGACATCCTCCCTATAGGCTGTCTCATTGTCGTCGGTGATCAGGCCTACCACCGTCGTGTCCCTAGCGAACACAGCTGATTAAACTAATTGCATTCTAAACTGAATATCATGATTAGTTGATTATTGGAGTCGGGTGTGTTAGCTGGGGCTGGGACAAACGTTTGACACCAATCAGGGCCCCAAAGACTGGAGTTGCCCATCCCTGGTCCAGAAGGACAGAATCTGGTTCCTCTCAAGATTTTCTCCCTACCTACCACAGATTTTGTCTCTCTCCTATGTTTTCGTGTGTGTCTCTCCCAGGTCATTTGGTGTGGTGCTGTGGGAGGTCAGTACCCTAGCGGAGCAGCCGTACCAGGGCCTGTCCAATGAGCAGGTCCTGAAGTTCGTCATGGACGGAGGATATCTGGACCGACCAGACAACTGTGCTGACCGGCTGTAAGTCTCACCTCCGTACTGTACATATCTATGTCCAGCTGTGACTGGTCATAACAAGATTAATCATAATTGAAGGGAACTGTATGGAACATGGATTACACTTTTGTGTGTGATATTGATGAAATCATGTTTAAACGACAATAAACATCAGCTCTTAACTATTTCATGTAACAGCAGCTCCTCTCTCCTCCTATTCAGACACGACCTGATGTCGATGTGCTGGCAGTACAACCCCAAGCTGCGTCCCAGCTTCCGGGAGATCATTGAAATGCTCCACGAGGACCTTCACCAGTCCTTCCAGGAGGTCTCCTTCTACTACAGCCAGGAAAACAAGCCTCAGGAGCAGGAGGACTTTGACCTAGACATGGACAACATGGAGAGCATTCCCCTGGACCCGTCCTCCTACTCCCAGAGAGGGGACCACAGTTCCTCGTACTCTCAGAGGGGAGACCACAGCTCGGAGAGGGACGAAGCGGGTTCGTCGCTGGGGTTGAGGCAAAACAGCTATGAGGAACACATCCCGTACACACACATGAACGGGGGAAAGACTAATGGACGGATACTAGCCCTGCCTCGGTCTAGTCCCTCCTAACAG
The DNA here is from genome assembly GCF_020615455.1 of Coregonus clupeaformis. Lineage (NCBI taxonomy): Eukaryota > Metazoa > Chordata > Actinopteri > Salmoniformes > Salmonidae > Coregonus > Coregonus clupeaformis. Next base: position 188,177 of record NW_025534503.1, on the reverse strand, counting down.
AACATTATATGGATATCGTATCCCTACCTCCCTTATGCCCAACCTTTTCCCTCACACAGATGCATAGATATAAATATATTTTTGTTTTGTTTTTTCATTTTATATAGATGATCACTTTTATCACTCAGAGGCTCGAAGTGTACAGACATACCTCAGGACGTTAATGCTTTCTTGTCAAGATGCCACATCCAATACACTACGGTATGTATGTTAATGTCCCCCCACTGCTTCTTTCTAGTCCTCGATCCTTAAAAAATATATTGCCAATGTTCCACATATGGGAGGTGGTTTGGGGGAAACAACTGTGAATCTAACTGTGGGACAACCAGAAAGCTGCTAACCCCAGGACTCTCCAGACTGTCCCTTGCCCAGGCCGAGGAGCTCTCCCTGGGCAGGTCAGCCCTCACTGGGTCCCTGGGTCTCCCTGGACCATGGAGGTCCACCTGGGTCGCTCAGTGTAAAAGTGCCCTTCTCTTCTATCTCTGGCTATAGCCTGCATAATAGAGCTGTGTCTCTGTATCTTTGTACTCTCAAGTCGTCAACGAACGACAGACTATCTGAGATTTGAGAACTAACTTTTGGATGGATGAATGTGTCAAATCCTTCTTTAAATCTTCAAACAAACTTTATCGATCCACTGGAGAAGCTTGTTGTCGTCTTTCTCCTCACACTCTGCAGTATTCCAGCATCTCACAGAAATAATTACGATTTTTTTGGTTATATATTTTTAATTTATTTACGTTTCATTTACAGCTGAAGGATATTTAAAAAACTGTTTCAGAAAACATTGAGAAAAGAAACGAGTTCCTCAGAAGACAAATAGCTGCTTCTTTTGATATATTTTAATAGGTATAGAAAATATAAATATATATTATTGATATTTTTTTTGTACATAGTGGTTGACATATGTTCTCTTTCATGAGGTATTTCCAGTCTGTAGAAATAAAGTTTTTACATGTTTGTCTCTTATGTTATTTTTTTCTAATCCAGAACTCATACTAATAATCATTTGGACTTGTGATAAACCAGCAGCATTTGGTATTTTCTCTCTCTCTGTATCAGATGCACAGTAAGAGGAGGACGTTGGCTTGGCCCGTTCAAATCAAACTGTCTGCTCTAGATAAATAATGCAGCACGGTGCAACATGACCACGCTCTTTCTCTATCCACATGCTTCTGTTACAGTTTACTTTGTTGTTTACTATGTCATATGTGTACAATTCATCTAATAGGTCGGTCTTTACACATTGTCAATATACAGTGGGGAGAACAAGTACTTGATACACTGCCGATTTTGCAGGTTTTCCTACTTACAAAGCATGTAGAGGTCTGTAATTTGTATCATAGGTACACTTCAACTGTGAGAGACAGAATCTAAAACAAAAATCCAGAAAATCACATTGTATGATTTTTAAGTAATTAATTTGTCAATGTGATTTTCTGGATTTTTGTTTTAGATTCCGTCTCTCACAGTTGAAGTGTACCTATGATAAAAATGACAGACCTCTACATGCTTCGTAAGTAGGAAAACCTGCAAAATTGGCAGTGTATCAAATACTTGTTCTCCCCACTGTATACTGAACAACAATATAAACGCAACATGTAAAGTGTTGGTCCCATTTTTCATGAGCTAAAATAAAAGATCCCAGAAATGTTCCATATGCACAAAAAGCTTATTTCTCTCAAATATTGTGCACAAATTTGTTTACATCCCTGTCTGTTAGTGAGCATTTCTACTTTGCCAAGATATGCCTTTTATTTATTGGTCACATACACATATTTAGAAGATGTTATTGCGGGTGATTGTGTTCCTAGCTCCAACAATGCAATAGTATCTAACAATTCACAACAATATACACAAATCTAAAAGTAAAAGAATGGAATTAAGAACTATATAAATATTAGGAAGAGCAATGTCGGAGTGGCACAGTCTAAAATACAGTAGAATATAATACAGTATATACACTACCGGTCAAAAGTTTTAGAACACCTACTCATTCAAGGGTTTGTCTTTATTTTTACTATTTTCTACATTGTAGAATAATAGTGAAGACATCAAAACTATGAAATAACACATACAGTGAGGGGAAAAAAGTATTTGATCCCCTGCTGATTTTGTACGTTTGCCCACTGACAAAGAAATTATCAGTCTATAATTTGAATGGTAGGTTTATTTGAACAGTGAGAGACAGCATGTCAAAAAATTTATAAATTGATTTGCATTTTAATGAGGGAAATAAGTATTTGACCCCCCTCTCAATCAGAAAGATTTCTGGCTCCCAGTTGTAAATAATAAATAATAAATAAATAATTGGTCATTTAGCAGACGCTCTTATCCAGAGCGACTTGTCTTTTATACAGGTAACGAGCTGAGATTAGGAGCACACTCTTAAAGGGAGTGCTCCTAATCTCAGTTTGTTACCTGTATAAAAGACACAGAAGCAATCAATCAATCAGATTCCAAACTCTCCACCATGGCCAAGACCAAAGAGCTCTCCAAGGATGTCAGGACAAGATTGTAGACCTACACAAGGCAGGAATGGGCTACAAGACCATCGCCAAGCAGCTTGGTGAGAAGGTGACAACAGTTGGTGAGATTATTCGCATATGGAAGAAACACAATAGAACTGTCAATCTCCCTCGGCCTAGGGCTCCATGCAAGATCTCACCTCGTGGTGTTGCAATGATCATGAGAACGGTGAGGAATCAGCCCAGAACTACACGGGAGGATCTTGTCAATGATCTCAAGGCAGCTGGGACCATAGGCACCAAGAAAACAATTGGTAATACACCACGCCGTGAAAGACTGAAATCCTGCAGCGCCCGCAAGGTCCCCCTGCTCAAGAAAGCACATATACAGGGCCGTCTGAAGTTTGCCAATGAACATCTGAATGATTCAGAGGAGAACTGGGTGAAAGTGTTGTGGTCAGATGAGACCAAAATGGAGCTCTTTGGCATCAACTCAACTCGCCGTGTTTGGAGGAGGAGGAATGCTGCCTATGACCCCAAGAACACCATCCCCACCGTCAAACATGGAGGTGGAAACATTATGCTTTGGGGGTGTTTTTCTGCTAAGGGGACAGGACAACTTCACCGCATCAAAGGGACGATGGACGGGGCCATGTACCGTCAAATCTTGGGTGAGGACCTCCTTCCCTCAGCCAGGGCATTGAAAATGGGTAGTGGATGGGTATTCCAGCATGACAATGACCCAAAACACACGGCCAAGGCAACAAAGGAGTGGCTCAAGTAGAAGCACATTAAGGTCCTGGAGTGGCCTAGCCAGACTCCAGACCTTAATCCCATAGAAAATCTGTGGAAGGAGCTGAAGGATCGAGTTGCCAAACGTCAGCCTCGAAACCTTAATGACTTGGAGAAGATCTGCAAAGAGGTGTGGGACAAAATCCCTCCTGGGATGTGTGCAAACCTGATGGCCAACTATAAGAAACGTCTGACCTCTGTGATTGCCATCAAGGGTTTTGCCACCAAGTACTAAGTCATGTTTTGCAGAGGGGTCAAATACTTAATTTCCCTCATTAAAATGCAAATCAATTTATAACATTTTTGACATGTGTTTTTCTGGACTTTTTTGTTGTTATTCTGTCTCTCACTGTTCAAATAAACCTAACCGTTAAAATTATAGACTGATCATGTCTTTGTCAGTGGGCAAACATACAGAATCAGCAGGGGATCAAATACTTTTTTCCTTCACTGTATGGAATCCTGTAGTAACCAAAAAAGTGTTACAAATCAAAATATATTTTATATTCGAGATTCTTCAAATAGCCACCCTTTGCTTTGATGACAGCTTTGCACACTTTTGGCATTCTCTCAACCAGCTTCATGAGGTAGTCATCTGGAATGCATTTCAATTAACAGGTGTGCCTTCTTAAAAGTTAATTTGTGGAATTTATTTCCATCTTAATGCGTTTGAGCCAATCAGTTGTGTTGTGACAAGGTAGGGGCGGTATACAGAATATAGCCCTATTTGGTAAAAGGCCAAGTCCATATTATGGCAAGAACAGCTCAAATAAGCAAAGAGAAACAACAGTCCATCATTACTTTAAGACATGAAGGTCAGTCAATACGGAATATTTCAAAAACTTTAAACGTTTCTTCAAGTGCAGTCGCAAAAACCATCAAGCGCTATGATGAAACGGGCTCTCATGAGGACCGCCACAGGAATGGAAGACCCACAGTTACCTCTGCTGCAGAGGATACGATCATTAGAGTTACCAGCCTCAGAAATTGCAGCCCAAATAAATGCTTCACCCGAGTTCAAGTAACACACCCATCTGAACATCAGCTGTTCAGAGGAGACTGTGTGAATCAGGCCTTCATGGTCGAATTGCTGCAAAGAAACCACTACTCAAGGACACCAATAAGAAGATACTTTTTATTTATTTTATTTTATTAAAATTTTTTGGGGGGTAGATCAGCTTAATATTGCAGATAGATTGTAACTTCCATCAATGTAATTGTCTGCATCACTTCCAATCCCCCATGTTTTTATATATATATATATATATATATATATATATATATATATATATACATATACACACACATACATACATATACATACAGTGGGGAGAACAAGTTTTTGATACACTGCCGATTTTGCAGGTTTTCCTACTTACAAAGCATGTAGAGGTCTGTAATTTTTATCATATGTACACTTCAACTGTGAGAGACAAAAATCCAGAAAATCACATTGTATGATTTTTAAGTAATTAATTTGCATTTTATTGCATGACATAAGTATTTGATCACCTACCAACCAGTAAGAATTCCGGCTCTCACAGACCTGTTAGTTTTTCTTTAAGAAGCCCTCCTGTTCTCCACTCACTACCTGTATTAACTGCACCTGTTTGAACTCGTTACCTGTATAAAAGACACCTGTCCACACATTCAATCAAACAGACTCCAACCTCTCCACAATGGCCAAGACCAGAGAGCTGTGTAAGGACGTCAGGGATAAAATTGTAGACCTGCACAAGGCTGGGATGGGCTACAGGACAATAGGCAAGCAGCTTGGTGAGAAGGCAACAACTGTTGGTGCAATTATTAGAAAATGGAAGAAGTTCAAGATGACGGTCAATCACCCTCGGTCTGGGGCTCCATGCAAGATCTCACCTCGTGGGGCATCAATGATCATGAGGAAGGTGAGGGATCAGCCCAGAACTACACGGCAGGACCTGGTCAATGATCTGAAGAGAGCTGGGACCACAGTCTCAAAGAAAACCATTAGTAACACACTACGCCGTCATGGATTAAAATCCTGCAGCGCACGCAAGGTCCCCCCTGCTCAAGCCAGCGCATGTCCAGGCCCGTCTGAAGTTTGCCAATGACCATCTGGATGATCCAGAGGAGGAATGGAAGAAGGTCATGTGGTCTGATGAGACAAAAATAGAGCTTTTTGGTCTAAACTCCACTCGCCGTGTTTGGAGGAAGAAGAAGGATGAGTACAACCCCAAGAACACCATCCCAACCGTGAAGCATGGAGGTGGAAACATCATTCTTTGGGGATGCTTTTCTGCAAAGGGGACAGGACGACTGCACCGTATTGAGGGGAGGATGGATGGGGCCATGTATCGTGAGATCTTGGCCAACAACCTCCTTCCCTCAGTAAGAGCATTGAAGATGGGTCGTGGCTGGGTCTTCCAGCATGACAACGACCCGAAACACACAGCCAGGGCAACTAAGGAGTGGCTCCGTAAGAAGCATCTCATGGTCCTGGAGTGGCCTAGCCAGTCTCCAGACCTGAACCCAATATAAAATCTTTGGAGGGAGCTGAAAGTCCGTATTGCCCAGCGACAGCCCCGAAACCTGAAGGATCTGGAGAAGGTCTGTATGGAGGAGTGGGCCAAAATCCCTGCTGCAGTGTGTGCAAACCTGGTCAAGACCTACAGGAAACGTATGATCTCTGTAATTGCAAACAAAGGTTTCTGTACCAAATATTAAGTTCTGCTTTTCTGATGGATCAAATACTGATGTCATGCAATAAAATGCAATCTTAAAAATCATACAATGTGATTTTCTGGATTTTTGTTTTAGATTCCGTCTCTCACAGTTGAAGTGTACCTATGATAAAAATGACAGACCTCTACATGCTTTGTAAGTAGGAAAACCTGCAAAATCGGCAGTGTATCAAATACTTGTTCTCCCCACTGTATGCTGCTCAGTGGCGACCCGTCATTCAGGGCCCCGACCCGTCATTTGAGCCCCATATGTTTAGCAAAAAAAAAAAGATGTTCCTGTTTTGCATGCTATTTTGGCATTAATACGTGTCACACATCAGTTTGCAAACAATGTAAAAATATATATAATTTCACTTAATAAAGCCGCATACAAACATGTCTCTTTTTTGCTTTCTTGAGTAAGGCAGCTCCAAAATGCAGGTGTTTCAGCCTAGCTCAGTGCTTTCTGTGATTGTGGGGCAGCCAGTGGAAAATACAGAGCGTAGGGTTTGGTAATGTTCTCTAGTTCCACCTTGATTGGCTCAGTGTTCTATCACTCATGGGGACAATACGCCACCGCAAAATCTACAGGGAGAGCTCCAGAATTCAAGCCCCTTGGGTGCTGCCATATATTTATATTAGAAGTACCCATCCAAGAAGGCTCAAGGTCATTGGCCACAGATAAAATGACGTCAAATCACGTTATATCTACCGTAGCTTTGATTGGACTGATCATGTCAACATCATACTTTCAGAGTCTTAGCTAGCAAGCTAGTCAAGCAGTCATCATTAGTCGACAATCTACTGGCAAAACCTTTTCAATCCTTGTCATGTGAAGAGAAATTATAGATAAAACGTATCTATGCTGCTGCATAAATTATGTAATATGCCAGGGAGATATGTATACTGTAGCTAAGGAAGTAATTATAAGTGTATGTTGTGTAGTAAGCTGTAGCCCATGTGCCTCACCCTAATAATTTGGTCCCTTTCCCCCTCATAACTTAGCCTACTGTTCTGACTTGGTGGTGCACGTTTTAGAGAAATGTCATCATCGAATATTGTAAGAGCTTTCATTGTCTGCTTATATGCCTCCTTTATTGATCCTACGGTTCTGACTTGTTGTACAGGGAGAATACTGTAAGAACGGCCCATGTTCTGAATTCTGTTGCTGTACATTTCAAAAGTGTTGAACAAATAGTTATTGACTATGTCTGTTTTAGCTCACTCGTTAATGTCTTAATCGAAATTACGGATTGCCTCTTATCCGCCCATCATTCCCTTATACCATAGTTAGTACATTTCATTTGTCAGTAGAAACCACATTTGTTTAATCAAGTCAGCCATATCAGCTATGTTTTTAAAAAGGCAGTAAATGAGGCTGAATGCACTGTTTCACTGCCAGACAAGCCTCTGCTGATAGCCAGGTGTAGCGGTGGTAAGGATTCACTCCATGGTGCTGAAAAGAAAGCTCTGCTGTTGGGACAGCTTTACGTAGGCCCTAACAGTTTGTGGGCACCGTTTGTCACCGTTATAGTGCAATTAATGTATTGTTTAGTGTTGTGTTGTGTAGTGGCTTTGCTGGCATGCATAAAAAAAAGTATGTTGAGTTTGCCCCACCAAGATTGACAAGATTGACATGCTAAAATCGCCACTGGTAACAACCTAACCATTATCAAACGTCTATTCGATCAAATACGCCTCATATGTAGCAAAGTAGCAATTACATTTTTTGTTACCCAAATTCGACACTCATTGACATCCATACAAAAATTCCTCTCTTCGTGGTCTTATTTTCGTAGACAGATTTTGTCCGGAGTAACCCTCTCACTTCGCCTCTTTCTCTGGTCGAATTTAACCATTAAACGAACAGCTCCCAGAATGCTTTGAGAAGGTAGAACACCATAAAGAATGACATAGGTCTCTAGTGGCCAAAATGATGTATTAGCATTGGCAGCGCCATTGAGGGCTTCCACGATTTTAATGAAGTCAACTTCATTGGCTGATCCCTCCTGGTGACTTTGTTGGAGTCATGTCCAACCAGGTCATCACGATGGATCCGCCAATCGTGAAGAAGGAAATCGACTACTTAAAAATTGAGATATCCTCAATGGCGCAACACATGCTGTCAGAGAAGCTATAAAGCCACAGATACAAAGCGTCGTCTATCTATCTCTATGTAGGAAACGGACACAATATAGTACATGCCAACGCGGTCGATGCTATTCGGGATCCTTAGCAGCTGATACAAAGTAACAACATTTTTACAACAGCTCGCGCAGGAATTAGTTCGACGGTGGGGTAAGAATTGATCGAGGCTAGCGGTTTGATGTCGTATTTGATAGTTTTATTTCACGGGGAAAGGAAATACTTATTGTTGACTTAGGCTGTAACACCTGACCTGACTATGTGGAACTGGCAAATGAGTGTTGCTAGGTTGGTTGGTCGCCATAAAAACTTTATAAAATTGGAATGATCCCAGTAATTTTAACTTCAATGAACTTTTCGAAAATTCCCCCGACATGTATTTGACTTACTGTATTGAAATGCTTTACAAACATATGCATTCTAGCCTTCAAACTTAAATGCAATATTTTCTCAAAATAATCTATTGAAAGTAATTCAATTCACTTGGATGTTATCTGTTGTCAAACTAAGATTTTGAATATATATATCTCTCCAAGACACCAAAGCATAAACGTTAAGACACCCACTTGTACCTATTTCTCTTCACACTCCTCTCCTCTACTGGAAATAACACCTGCCATTCACACTCCTGACTATTCCCTGTTAGGAGGTGAAGAGGTTCTAAACCTCAGTGTCTATGTTGAATACAGTACATGACATTAGAAAGACAGCTCCTTGTGGAATGTTCCTCTCCAAGAATTATCCAAGAACACAGTAGCACTCTGTTTCCATAGAGAATGGCCTCTCCCATGATCATCATGGACCCTGCTAGAAGACCTGACAGGTGTCACTATCACCTCTCAGATAGCAACTTAACATGGGACATTGTTCAGCAAGGGAAAAAGCCCCTGGGCCGGGCCAGACCAGGCCAGCCGTTAGTGAGGCTGTATTCTGTATTTTTCAGTCTGTCCCTGCAGAACCCCTGATGGGAGCAGGTCACATGATTATAATTAGGCCTAGCTAACTGGGCTGGAGCTCACACACCCCTCACATCATTACAGTACACCCCTCACATCATTACAGTACACCCCTCACATCATTACAGTACACCCCTCACATCATTACAGTACACCCCTCACATCATTACAGTAGACCCCTCACATCATTACAGTAGACCCCTCACATCATTACAGTACACCCCTCACATCATTACAGTACACCCCTCACATCATTACAGTACACCCCTCACATCATTACAGTAGACCCCTCACATCATTACAGTACACCCCTCACATCATTACAGTACACCCCTCACATCATTACAGTACACCCCTCACATCATTACAGTACACCCCTCACATCATTACAGTACACCCCTCACATCATTACAGTACACCCCTCACATCATTACAGTACACCCCTCACATCATTACAGTACACCCCCTCACATCATTACAGTACACCCCTCACATCATTACAGTACACCCCTCACATCATTACAGTACACCCCTCACATCATTACAGTACACCCCTCACATCATTACAGTACACCCCCTCACATCATTACAGTACACCCCTCACATCATTACAGTACACCCCTCACATCATTACAGTACACCCCTCACATCATTACAGTACACCCCTCACATCATTACAGTACACCCCTCACATCATTACAGTACACCCCTCACATCATTACAGTACACCCCTCACATCATTACAGTACACCCCTCACATCATTACAGTACACCCCTCACATCATTACAGTACACCCTCACATCATTACAGTACACCCCTCACATCATTACAGTACACCCCTCACATCATTACAGTACACCCCTCACATCATTACAGTACACCCCTCACATCATTACAGTACACCCCTCACATCATTACAGTACACCCCTCACATCATTACAGTACACCCCTCACATCATTACAGTACACCCCTCACATCATTACAGTACACCCCTCACATCATTACAGTACACCCCTCACATCATTACAGTACACCCCTCACATCATTACAGTACACCCCCCACATCATTACAGTACACCCCTCACATCATTACAGTACACCCCTCACATCATTACAGTACACCCCTCACATCATTACAGTACACCCTCACATCATTACAGTACACCCCTCACATCATTACAGTACACCCCTCACATCATTACAGTACACCCCTCACATCATTACAGTACACCCCTCACATCATTACAGTACACCCCTCACATCATTACAGTACACCCCTCACATCATTACAGTACACCCCTCACATCATTACAGTACACCCCTCACATCATTACAGTACACCCCTCACATCATTACAGTACACCCCTCACATCATTACAGTACACCCCTCACATCATTACAGTACACCCCTCACATCATTACAGTACACCCCTCACATCATTACAGTACACCCCTCACATCATTACAGTACACCCCTCACATCATTACAGTACACCCTCACATCATTACAGTACACCCCTCACATCATTACAGTACACCCTCACATCATTACAGTACACCCCTCACATCATTACAGTACACCCCTCACATCATTACAGTACACCCTCACATCATTACAGTACACCCCTCACATCATTACAGTACACCCCTCACATCATTACAGTACACCCCTCACATCATTACAGTACACCCCTCACATCATTACAGTACACCCCTCACATCATTACAGTACACCCCTCACATCATTACAGTACACCCCTCACATCATTACAGTACACCCCTCACATCATTACAGTACACCCCCTCACATCATTACAGTACACCCCTCACATCATTACAGTACACCCCTCACATCATTACAGTACACCCCTCACATCATTACAGTACACCCCTCACATCATTACAGTACACCCCTCACATCATTACAGTACACCCCTCACATCATTACAGTACACCCCTCACATCATTACAGTACACCCCTCACATCATTACAGTACACCCTCACATCATTACAGTACACCCCTCACATCATTACAGTAGACCCCTCACATCATTACAGTAGACCCCTCACATCATTACAGTAGACCCCTCACATCATTACAGTACACCCCTCACATCATTACAGTACACCCCTCACATCATTACAGTACACCCCTCACATCATTACAGTACACCCTCACATCATTACAGTACACCCCTCACATCATTACAGTACACCCCTCACATCATTACAGTACACCCCTCACATCATTACAGTACACCCCTCACATCATTACAGTACACCCCTCACATCATTACAGTACACCCCTCACATCATTACAGTACACCCCTCACATCATTACAGTAGACATTACAGTGAAAAGCTTACTGCTATCCCAGCTGACAATCACTCATGCAAAATGTCAATCTATCTTTTTCACAGGCGAGACCTCAGAAGAAGCTCCGTAAAGTGAGGTAAGAAACCTCTTCTAGGGAACTTGGTATAGTGATAAATAGTAATGGCGAACTTTTGTAGGCACTAACTCTGCCATGGTTCGTTCGTTGGACAAAGCCTATGAGGAAAATAAATGCGTTTTTGGATTAACGCCGAAAATCAGGTCTGTGTTAAACACAAGTTTAGGAGATATAATACGTTTGGTTCTATGAGATAATCTTCATCAGCTGACGTCACTTTTTGTGAGTTACATTGAATTTATGTAATCATTAAAATCACGATGGCTTCGTAATTAATACAGCTAATGTTCGCATAGAATAAAACGTATAAAATCTCCTAAACCTGTGTTAACCTCAGACCGTAGTGCCTGGACACAGCCCTTAGCCGTGGTATATTGGCCAAATACCACAAACCCCAGAGGTGCCTTATTGCTATTATAAACTGTTTACCAACGTAATTAGAGCAGTACAAATCTGTTTTGGCTGTACCCATGTTATACGGTCTGATATCACGGTTTTCAGGCAATCAGCATTCAGGGCTCGAACCACCCAGTTTATAATGGAGATTAGGTAGCTATCTAGCACCTATGTGAAGTTGGCCACAATAAGGATGAGCCACAATAGTGGAATTTAATTGAATGTGATGCAAATGTATACAAATAGTGGACTAGATAATGCTTGACAAGGTTGGAATGTTATATAAATTCAACAAAAATATAACATTTTGTTAATTTGACAAAAATAAATAAATCAGTTGAAATTGCACTGGATGCATTAGACTTAAGAATTGCATTGGGGGCATACTGACGTCTACATTTATATTGCACTATACAGTCTTACCCCATTTCATGGATCAACAATCCTTAGGTATCAGTCTACTCAGTGACACACAACTGTGAAGAGTTTACACACAACTATCAGTGTCGTAGCTCTTATTTCCGGGCTTTGACTGTGGGAAATCACCTCCCTGTCAGCTTATTGTGCATATTGACAAGTACATTTTTAGTATTTATTAGGATCCCCAATTAGCTGTTGTCAAGGCAGCGGCTACTCTTCCTGGGTTCCAAATGTTCTTACGTTACACCCTTATTCTAAAATGTATTAAATGTTTTAGTCATCCATCTACACACAATACCCCATAATGAGAAAGCGAAAACAGGTTTTTATAAATTTTTGCAAATGTATTACAAATAAAAAAACAGAAATACATTATTTACATAAGTATTCAGACCCTTTGCTATGAGACTTGAAATTGAGCTCAGGTGCATCCTGTTACCATTGATCATCCTTGAGATGTTTCTTCAACTTGATTGGAGTCCACCTGTGGTATATTCAATTGATTGGACGTGATCTGGAAAGGCACAGACCTGTCTATATAAGGTCCCACAGTTGACAGTGCATGTCAGAGCAAAAACCAAGCCATGAGGTCGAAGGAATTGTCCATAGAGCTCAGAGACAGGATTGTTTCTAGGCACAGATCTGGGGAAGGGTAACAATACATTTCTGCAGCATTGAAGGTCCCTACGAACACAGTGGCCTCAATCATTCTTAAATGGAAGAAGTTTTAAAACACCAAGACTCTTCCTAGAGCTGGCCGCCCGGCCAAACTGAACAATCGGGGGAGAAGGGCCTTGGTCAGGGAGGTGACCAAGAACCCGATGGTCACTCTGACAGAGCTCTAGAGTTCCTCTGTGGAGATGGGAGAACCTTCCAGAAGGGCAACCATCTTTGCAGCACTCCAATAATCAGGCCTTTATGGTAGTGGCCAGACGGAAGCCACTCTTCTGTAAAAGGCACATGACAGCCCGCTTGGAGTTTGACAAAAGGCACCTAAAGGACTCTGTCCATGAGAAACAAGATTCTCTGGTCTGATGAAACCACGATTCAATTCTTTGGCCTGAATGCGAAGTGTCACGTCTGGAGAAAAACTGGCACCATCCCTACGGTGAAGCATGGTGGTGGCAGCATCATGCGGTGGGGATGTTTTTCTGCTGCAAGGACTGGGAGACTATTCAGGATTGAGGGAAATATGAACGGAGCAAAGTGCAGAGAGATCCTTGATGAAAACCTGCTCCAGAGCGCTCAGGACCTCAGACTGGGGAGAAGGTTCACCTTCCAACAGGACAACGACCCCAAGCACACAGCCAAGACAATGCAGGAGTGGCTTCGGAACAAGTCTCTGAATGTCCTTGAGTGGCCCAGCCAGAGCCTGGACTTGAACCCGATCGAACATCTCTGGAGACCTGACAGAGCTTGAAAGGATCTGCAGAGAAGAATGGGAGAAACTCCCCAAATACAGGTATGCCAAGCTTGTAGCGTCATACCCAAGAAGACTTGAGGCTGTAATCGCTGCCAAATGTGCTTCAACAAAGTACTGAGTAAAGGGTCTGAATACTTAAGTAAATGATAAATTGGTGTTCTTTTATAAATTTGCTGTTTTTGCTTTGTCATTATGGGGTATTGTTTGTAGATTGATGAGGATTTGTATTTATTTAATACATTTTATAATAAACGTAACAATGTGGAAAAAGGAAAGGGGTCTGTATACTCTCTGATTGCACTTCATACTGTAACACTACATTTACAATTGATCCATTCAACAAACGCTCCCATCCAGAGAGACCCACAGCTAGTGCCTTCATCTTAAGAGACAACCACATATCATAGTCGTATCCCAAACACATATCACAGTCGTATCCAAACCACATCTCAAATCATTTCTGTGTCTCTCTTCAGTCCCTGTCGTGCCTTAAGGAGTACAGCCTTACCTATGGATTGTGGATCAATGAAATGGTCCAGTTGTGTTCTGTGGGTGTCACTGAGTAGATTGATACCCCATTTCATGGATCTACAACAGGGGTGTCAAACTCATTTTAGCTCAGGGGCCACATGGAGGAAAATCTATTCCCAAGTGGGCCGGACCGGAAAAATCATGGTATATATATAACTTAAAAACAACAACTTCAGATTGTTTTCTTTGTTTTAATACCATCAACATACAACATAAAGCTGGAGCCTGAGGACAGTGTGTCCAAAATAGTACAAGTACAACATCACTATTAATCATAAAACACGTCAAGTTTATTTGAAAATTCTAAAGAAAAAGAACAAACAATGCCTCAGTGATTAACAGAACTGTTTCACAGATGACAGAACTATATCAGGGTGTCATTTCTCAGGCAGAAATGTAGATAAAAATAATGAAATCCTGTTCCCCAAACAAGTGCAAGAACCACAGAGTCAAGAATAGGTTAAATATAAAAATAAAATAAAATCATGCTGTCATAATACTGCGTGACAACTTTGTTGCGCCCTTGCAGCTGTTTGTTCAAGTTATTCAGGTGCTCTGTAACATCCACCATAAATGCAAGGTCCTGCATCCATTCTGCGGAATGAAATTCTAACACTGGTTTGCCCTTTTCTTCCATGAACTGTTCAATTTCTTCTCGTAAATCAAAGAAACGCCTCAGCACAGCACCTCGGCTTAACCATCTTACCTCAGTGTGGTATGGCAGGCCATAGATGTGGTCTTTCTCTCTGAGAAGGCTGTCAAACTGACGGTGATTCAGGCTTCTGGATCGGATGAAATTAACAGTTTGGATGACCACCTTCATGACGTTATCCATCTTTAATGACTTGCAACACAAAGCCTCCTGGTGCAAAATACAGTGAAAAGTCAAAAAATCACGTCCTCCATTTGCAGATTGCACTTTCTCTCGGAACTTTGTCACAACGCCTGCTTTTTTTCCCGATCATTGAGGGCGCACCATCTGTAGCCAGGCTGACAGCGTGGGACCAGTCCACTCCGACCCTGTCCAGCGCGCCGACGAGTGCGGTAAAAATATCAGCTGCTGTCGTTGTATCTGTCATCGGCACCAACTCCACGAACTCCTCGGTGACGGTCAACAGTTGTGCAACATCTGTAATGTCCGTGCTTTCATCAATTGCAACCGAAAACGCAATAAATGACTTTACTTTTTGCTTCAACTGGCTGTCCAAATCCACTGAAAGATCGGAAATCCTGTCTGCAACTGTGTTTCTTGTCAGGCTGATATTTGCAAAAAGCCTGCCGCTTTTCAGGGCACACAATCTCCGCTGCCTTCATCATGCATGTTTTTACAAATTCACCCTCACTAAATGGTTTTGAAGCCACTGCGATTTCATTAGCAATGAGGTAGCTAGCTTTCACTGCAGCGTCACTGATGTCTCGGCTGTGAGTAAACACAGACTGCTGTTTCTTCAGACCCGCCAACAGTTCATTCACCTTCTCTCATCTCCGCTGTCCTTGAAAGTTGTCATATTTGTCGGCATGAAGACTCACATAGTGGCGACGAAGGTTATATTCTTTCAGCACTGCAACATGCTCTGAACACACCAAACATACAGCTTTCCCATTCAATTCCGTAGAATAAATAGGATGACAATTTTTCTTGGAACACTCTGCACTCTGTGTCCACTTCTCTCTTTTTTGACAGAGACATATTGGGGCAATGAGGGTGCCAAAGCACATAATGTTAAAAGTAGAAGCCGTAATAAATATCGCGGGCAAAACAAAGTAGCTCATTGGCTGCAAGTGCTTGACCTACTTGCTCTGCCCCGGTATAAACAGTTTGCTTGCTTAACACAATTGCTATTGCGCCATCCAGTGGATGCAATTGGAACAGCAGCTTATTTTATAGAAAAATTGCAGCGCATTTTTATACTTTACAAATTATTATTTATTATAAATATATTTTTTCAAAATCATCTCGCGGGCCGGATTAAACCTGTTTGTGGGCCTGATCCGGCCCGCGGGCCGGACATTTGACACCCCTGATCTACAATCTGTAGGAAAGGCAGTACACCTGCAGTACAGTGAAATATAATTATGCCCCCCCCCCCATTTCAACAGATTTTTGTCAAATTAACTACTAATTATTGTTTTGTGTTGAAGTTATATAACATTCCAACCTTGTTTTGTATCATTTAGTCCAAATATGGCATGATAACACTATTTGTATCACTTTCAAAGGGGACTTTTATTTTGAAGGTGAACCGCAAATTCCACTATTGTGGCTAATCCTTATTTTGGCTAGCTTCACATAGGCCTAGCTAGCCTCTTTTAGAATCTGAGCGTGAGATACTTACTCTCGTTTCTGACATGTAGGCTCAGCAGTCCAGAAAGTCCCATTACAAGTCAGAATGTTAAACAAACATACTTTCAATTTACTTTACCTGTTGTCCACTGATTTTTGTTCCTATGTCTGTGGTAATCTGAGACCAAATATCTACAGGGAAGCATTATCAACCGACCTTCAGTACGCTCAAATCAAATGTTATTATTTGTCACATGCTTCGTAAACAACAGGTTACTTACGGGCCCTTCCCAACCATGCAGAGAGAATGCTAGAAAAATAATCCACAATGAGTAACGATGACTATATACACGGTACCAGTACCCAGTCCATGTTACAGGGGTACGAGGTATTTGAGATGATATGTACATATAACTAGGAATAAAATGACAGATATTAAACAGTAGCAGCAGTGTATGTGATGAGACAAAATACTTAGTGCAAAAGAGGGTAGCTATTTGGTTAACTATTTAGCAGTCTTATGGCTTGGGGGTAGAAGCTTTTCAGGATCCTGTTGGTTCCAGACTTAGTGCATCGCTATCGCTTTGACTGCGGTAGCAGAGAGAACAGTCTATGACTTGGGTGGCTGGTGTCTTTGACAATTTTTAGGGCCTTCTTTTGACAATGCCTGGTATAGAGGTCCTGGATGGCAGGGAGCTCAACCCCAGTGATGTACTGGGCTGTACACACTAGGCTTGGGCGGTATACCGTATATACCCTATACCGGGGTATTTGGAAGAAGCCACAGGATGGTTTTTCAATACCGTTAACTATTTCTTAGATATAAAATTGAATATTTGTAGCTACTTTTTAAGTAAATACCTGCAGTCAAGTTGTGCAATACGTTAGATGATAAAGAACAGTGCGTTCTTCATTTCACTTGTCACATTATTATGTAGTTTACGGTAGTGCCCTGTCACGTCTCAAGTTGTGTTTGTTTACAAGCACACAACAAGAGACCGGAGCCTTGAGTCACTCACTGTTGTGCAGCATGCGCCAGGTGATCTAATTTCTAGGGCTGTCCCTGACAAAAAAGAAATCTTGGTCGACCGAGAGTTGTCTGTTCTTTCGACCAATCGATTGGTCAAAATATTAAAACGTATATTTTTCCATATATAGACACACCCTATGTTTGATTAAATTAACCAAAAGGATTACTTTATCCTATCCCAGGTGTTCCTTAAAGAGGTGGGGTTTCAAATGTCTCCGCAAGGTGGTGAGTGACTCCGCTGTCCTGGCGTCGTGAGGGAGCTTGTTCCACCATTGGGGTGCCAGAGCAGCGAACAGTTTTGACTGGGCTGAGCAGGAACTGTGCTTCAGCAGAGGTAGGGGAGCCAGCAGGCCAGAGGTGGATGAACGCAATGCCCTCGTTTGGGTGTAGGGACTGATCAGAGCCTGGAGGTACGGAGGTGCCGTTCCCCTCACAGCTCCGTAGGCAAGCACCATGGTCTTGTAGCAGATGCGAGCTTCAACTGGAAGCCAGTGGAGTGTGCGGAGGAGCGGGGTGACGTGAGAGAACTTGGGAAGGTTGAGGAGAAATGTACTACTTCTCTTCTAGTCAAGAAACATTTGTGTGTTGAAAATGCCTAACCACATGTATAATCTATTTGCATACACTTCAACCAGACAGACACACCCCACCAGACTCTTCAACCAGACAGACACACCCCACCAGACTCTTCAACCAGACAGACACACACCACCAGACTCTTCAACCAGACAGACACACCCCACCAGACTCTTCAACCAGACAGACACACCCCACCAGACTCTTCAACCAGACAGACACACACCACCAGACTCTTCAACCAGACAGACACACCCCACCAGACTCTTCAACCAGACAGACACACCCCACCAGACTCTTCAACCAGACACACACCCCACCAGACTCTTCAACCAGACAGACACACACCACCAGACTCTTCAACCAGACAGACACACCCCACCAGACTCTTCAACCAGACAGACACACCCCACCAGACTCTTCAACCAGACAGACACACACCACCAGACTCTTCAACCAGACAGACACACCCCACCAGACTCTTCAACCAGACAGACACACCCCACCAGACTCTTCAACCAGACAGACACACCCCACCAGACTCTTCAACCAGACAGACACACCCCACCAGACTCTTCAAACAGACAGACACACCCCACCAGACTCTTCAACCAGACAGACACACCCCACCAGACTCTTCAACCAGACAGACACACCCCACCAGACTCTTCAACCAGACAGACACACCCCACCAGACTCTTCAACCAGACAGACACACCCCACCAGACTCTTCAACCAGACAGACACACCCCACCAGACTCTTCAACCAGACAGACACACACCACCAGACTCTTCAACCAGACAGACACACACCACCAGACTCTTCAACCAGACAGACACACACCACCAGACTCTTCAACCAGACAGACACACACCACCAGACTCTTCAACCAGACAGACACACCCCACCAGACTCTTCAACCAGACAGACACACCCCACCAGACTCTTCAACCAGACAGACACACCCCACCAGACTCTTCAACCAGACAGACACACCCCCACCAGACTCTTCAACCAGACAGACACACCCCACTAGACTCTTCAACCAGACAGACACACACCACCAGACTCTTCAACCAGACAGACACACCCCACCAGACTCTTCAACCAGACAGACACACCCCACCAGACTCTTCAACCAGACAGACACACCCCACCAGACTCTTCAACCAGACAGACACACCCCACCAGACTCTTCAACCAGACAGACATACCCCCACCAGACTCTTCAACCAGACAGACACACCCCACCAGACTCTTCAACCAGACAGACACACCCCACCAGACTCTTCAAACAGACAGACACACCCCACCAGACTCTTCAACCAGACAGACACACCCCCACCAGACTCTTCAACCAGACAGACACACCCCCACCAGACTCTTCAACCAGACAGACACACCCCACCAGACTCTTCAACCAGACAGACACACCCCACCAGACTCTTCAACCAGACAGACACACCCCACCAGACTCTTCAACCAGACAGACACACCCCACCAGACTCTTCAACCAGACAGACACACCCCACCAGACTCTTCAACCAGACAGACACACCCCACCAGACTCTTCAACCAGACAGACACACCCCACCAGACTCTTCAACCAGACAGACATACCCCACCAGACTCTTCAACCAGACAGACACACCCCACCAGACTCTTCAACCAGACATGCGCAATGGGTTTCTTCACTGTACCCAAACCAAAAACAGATTTCATGTGTTGCTCAGTTATGTATAGAGCCATGTCATCGTGGAATGCTCTGCCACCAGAGGATACTCAGTTATGTATAGAGCCATGTCATCGTGGAATGCTCTGCCACCAGAGGATACTCAGTTATGTATAGAGCCATGTCGTCGTGGAATGCTCTGCCACCAGAGGATACTCAGTTATGTATAGAGCCATGTCATCGTGGAATGCTCTGCCACCAGAGGATACTCAGTTATGTATAGAGCCATGTCGTCGTGGAATGCTCTGCCACCAGAGGATACTCAGTTATGTATAGAGCCATGTCATCGTGGAATGCTCTGCCACCAGAGGATACTCAGTTATGTATAGAGCCATGTCATCGTGGAATGCTCTGCCACCAGAGGATACTCAGTGATGTATAGAGCCATGTCATCATGGAATGCTCTGCCACCAGAGGATACTCAGTGATGTATAGAGCCATGTCATCGTGGAATGAAAAAAAAAAAATAAAGAAAATGAATTTAAAAAAAGCTGGTTTAGCTTAAAGATCTAATTTAACTGTACTGTATATAACAATTATGAATATGTATATCTCCTACTAACGTTACAGCAGGTATTTGTTAAATTTTTAGTTTTCCGATGATGACCTATTAGTGGTCAGGCTAACCCTAACCCTATTAGTGGTAGTTGAGTGATAACTGTACTGTGATTTTAATTTTGTGAGAACAGGTTTTATTTCGGGTAGGGATTTTTTCTTAACGTTAATGATCCCAATTTCGTTTAAGGGTCTTTCTATAAATAAATGGGGCCAATGTGTGACATTGGGATAAACATTTCTAAATGCTTTGAAAGAAAAATAGAAATAAAATCACATTTTATTTGTCACCTGCGCCGAATATAACAGGTGTAGACTAACAGTGAAATGCTTACTGACAAGCCCTTAACCAACTATGCAGTTAAGAAAAATAAACTAAAAAGTAAAATATAAAAGAGCAACAATAAAATAACAATAACGAGGCTATATACAGGGGGTACCGGTACCGAGTCTATATACAGGGGTTACCGGTACCGAGTCAATATACAGGGGGTACCGGTACAGAGTTAATATACAGGCTATATACAGGGGGTACCGGTACCGAGTCAATATACAGGCTATATACAGGGGTTACCGGTACCGAGTCAATATACAGGCTATATACAGGGGGTACCGGTACCGAGTCAATATACAGGCTATATACAGGGGGTACCGAGTCAATATACAGGCTATATACAGGGGTTACCGGTACAGAGTCAATGTATGGGCTATATACAGGGGGTACCGGTACAGAGTCAATGTACGGGGGTACAGGTGTGTCGAGGTAATTTAGGTAATATATACACTACCAGTCAAAGGTTTTAGAACACCTACTCATTCAAGGGTTTGTCTTTTATTTTTACTATTTTCTACATTGTAGAATAATAGTGAAGACATCAACACTATGAAATAACATGGAATCATGTAGTAACCAAAAAAGTGTGAATCAAATCAAAATATATTTTATATTTGAGATTCTTCAAATATCCACCCTTTGCCTTGATGACAGCTTTGCACACCCCTGGCATTATCTCAACCAGTTTCACCTGGAATGCTTTTCCAACAGTCTTGAAAGAGTTCCCACATATGCTGAGCACTTGTTGGCTGCTTTTCCTTCACTCTGCGGCCCAACTCATCCCAAACCATCTCAATTTGTTTGAGGTCGGGGGATGGAAAGGCCAGGTAATCTGATGCAGCACTCCATCACTCTCCTCCTTGGTCAAATAGCCCTTACACAACCTGGAGGTGTGTTGGGTCATTGTCCTGTAGAAAAACAAATGATAGTCCCACTAAGCCCAAACCAGATGGGATGGCGTATCGCTGCAGAATGCTGTGGTAGCTATGCTGGTTAAGTGTGCCTTGAATTCTAAATAAAATCACAGACATCGTCAACAGCAAAGCAATGGTGGAAATGTGTACTTTGGTCTGGAGTCCAAATTTGAGATTTTTGGTTCCAACCGCTGTGTCTTTGTGAGACGCGGTGCGAGTGAATGGATGATCTCCGCATGTGTATTTTCCACGTAATGCATGGAGGAGGAGGTGTTATGGTGTGAGGGTGATATGCATCTTTCAAATGATTTGCCACAGATATAAAGAGCTCCGCACACCATCAACCATCAAAGGCAAGCGATAGTAGTGAAGTCCTGTATGGCAACACTGAGGAAGTCCTGTATGTATAGCAACACTGAGGAAGTCCTGTATGTATAGCAACACTGAGGAAGTCCTGTATGTATAGCAACACTGAGGAAGTCCTGTATGTATAGCAACACTGAGGAAGTCCTGTATGTATAGCAACACTGAGGAAGTCCTGTATGTATAGCAACACTGAGGAAGTCCTGTATGTATAGCAACACTGAGGAAGTCCTGTATGTATAGCAACACTGAGGAAGTCCTGTATGTATAGCAACACTGAGGAAGTCCTGTATGTATAGCAACACTGAGGAAGTCCTGTATGGCAACACTGAGGAAGTCCTGTATGTATAGCAACACTGAGGAAGTCCTGTATGTATAGCAACACTGAGGAAGTCCTGTATGTATAGCAACACTGAGGAAGTCCTGTATGTATAGCAACACTGAGGAAGTCCTGT
This sequence comes from Coregonus clupeaformis, assembly GCF_020615455.1. NCBI lineage: Eukaryota > Metazoa > Chordata > Actinopteri > Salmoniformes > Salmonidae > Coregonus > Coregonus clupeaformis. Next base: position 165,647 of record NW_025534503.1, on the reverse strand, counting down.
ATGTATAGCAACACTGAGGAAGTCCTGTATGTATAGCAACACTGAGGAAGTCCTGTATGTATAGCAACACTGAGGAAGTCCTGTATGTATAGCAACACTGAGGAAGTCCTGTATGATGCAACACTGAGGAAGTCCTGTATGTATAGCAACACTGAGGAAGTCCTGTATGTATAGCAACACTGAGGAAGTCCTGTATGTATAGCAACACTGAGGAAGTCCTGTATGTATAGCAACACTGAGGAAGTCCTGTATGTATAGCAACACTGAGGAAGTCCTGTATGTATAGCAACACTGAGGAAGTCCTGTATGGCAACACTGAGGAAGTCCTGTATGTATAGCAACACTGAGGAAGTCCTGTATGTATAGCAACACTGAGGAAGTCCTGTATGTATAGCAACACTGAGGAAGTCCTGTATGTATAGCAACACTGAGGAAGTCCTGTATGTATAGCAACACTGAGGAAGTCCTGTATGTATAGCAACACTGAGGAAGTCCTGTATGTATAGCAACACTGAGGAAGTCCTGTATGTATAGCAACACTGAGGAAGTCCTGTATGTATAGCAACACTGAGGAAGTCCTGTATGTATAGCAACACTGAGGAAGTCCTGTATGTATAGCAACACTGAGGAAGTCCTGTATGTATAGCAACACTGAGGAAGTCCTGTATGTATAGCAACACTGAGGAAGTCCTGTATGTATAGCAACACTGAGGAAGTCCTGTGTGTATAGCAACACTGAGGAAGTCCTGTATGTATAGCAACACTGAGGAAGTCCTGTATGTATAGCAACACTGAGGAAGTCCTGTATGTATAGCAACACTTTGAGGAGTTAAATGAGTAGGTGGTGAAATGCAAACTTTGCGAGGTGGAATTGAGGTACGGTAATGTTAGTACAGATGCAATGCTTCACCATCTGAAAGGGTGAACAAACCGTTGCTGGCGGCAGCACAGGCCCTAGACTGCTTCACACTATTGAAGTGTGATAAGGGAGTGAGAAAATCACAGCGCTGATTCCAGAAATGACTGCAGCTGTAATGCAGCCATTGTCAATGGTAGAGGATGTTGACTTCAATACCCTGATGGCAGAACCAGACTACCAGATGCCATGTTGAAAAACCATGATGGCCTTGGTGGAGAAATTGTACAATGATTAGTCTGCTGTTGTGGCATTTTGTGTCATTCTGGTTGGTCAGAGTAGAGCTATGTTTTAATGGAATAGAGAAATTATTTCAAATACCCATCCCTGTGACCTGTCATCTGTCCTGTATGTTACCTTGTCTCTGGACCACCAATAACTAATGTGACTTAATATGTCCTGCAGATTTGAGCTTCCCTCTCTGTCTACGCTCTTTAAACGGGCTCTCTACCTCAGCCAAGGAAAAAAAAGGGTAAAGGGTTGACACTCAAGACAAGACATTTCTACTGATAACTTACTGATGTCATACAGAGGTGGGCTGGTGACATTAGCATAGGCCCAGATATACTGCCACAGTCACTAGCCATTTCGGTCACTAGCTATCAGTTATCAATAGTCATATCCTACCATTATACAGCACTGCTCTTCCCTCTTTGTGCATCTCTTCTCCCTGGGGCACATAGTGTCAACAACAGATCATAAGTGTCCATTCTGGCATTTAATTTAATTCCATTGCAGAATAATGTGTTTTACCACTTCCCCACTCTGAGTCTCTGGAACTGGTGATGGTTCTCTCTCCACCTTCTCCTCCACAGGGGCGAAGGTCAGAGAAGTGCTCCCAAGAAGACCTCCAGCCCCTTAGAGTGGCAGCAGGGGGAGGAAAGATACACTGCATAGCTCTTGAGCTATGATGATGATGATGATGATGATGAATATGACCACTGCCCTGTAAAGCAGCCTTTCACTGCCCTGACACAACAGTGCAACGAACAGGCAGCAGACGGGTAAGATGGATCCCAACTCAATACTCATATGGAACGCCTAACAAGGAGTTTGTTGTTTTTAGTCTTGTTGTAGATGTGTTATATTGATTCAATAAGGGGAAAGTTGATGTGGAATTGTATCACTTGTTCTTATTGTTCTAAAGGAAACTGGACAAAAATGGCAGTTTAAATGTTAAGAATTTGACACATCCCTATTGTGTTAATTGTGTTAATTCTCCATGAAGTTGAGACTGTCCCTCTGCAGCACAGAGAAAGTGGAACCCAAAGAACAACCAGCACCAGAGAAGAGGAGTCTGGCCCAACCACCAGAGAAGGAGGCAACACAGGAAAGGAAAGCCACACACTCCTTTCTCCAGAAGCTGAGAGAGGCTGGTCAGTCAAAGCCTGCCTGGTGAGTCCACATCTGTTTTCATTTAACCAAATGAATGATTAGAACTGTCCTGTTTACAATATCCACAGTAGTGGCCCTCCCTGAGTCTCTTTTTTTTTAGTATTTTTGTATTTTACCCCCTTTCTTCTACCCAATTTCAGGGTATCCAATTGGTAGTTACAGTCTTGTCCCATCGCTGCAACTCCCGTACGGACACGGGAGAGGCGAAGGTCGAAAGTAGTGCGTCCTCCGAAACACAACACAACCGAGCCGCACTGCTTCTTGACACAATGCCCACTTAACCCGGAAGCCAGCCGCACCAATGTGCCGGAGGAAACACTGTACACCTGGCGACTGAGTCAGCGTGCACTGCCGGCCAAACCCTCCCCTACCCCGGACGGCGCTTGGCCAATTGTGCGCCGCCCAATGGGTCTCCCGGTCAAGCCTGGACTCGAACCAGGATCTCACAGTTAATTGCCTTTGACCACTGTGCCACTCGGAAGGCCCCTCCCTGAGTTTCTAAACCCAGATGCCCAACATCGCAATACTTCCGGGAATGCTTGCGAAGTATACCTGGCTGGAGTTTGGGGTTTGAGAAGTCAATGAGAGAAGTGAAATATTCTTCCTTAGTTGTTAATTGTCTCGAAAGATAAAGGCACAACCTGGATTAGAGCCAATGTCTTCAGTAATTGATCATGGTATTACTCCAACTTCCTGAAAGTGACAAACTGACACGTAGCCAATGTCGTCTACAAGCGTGATTGGGGATTTACATTTTAGTCATTTAGCCGACGCTCTTATCCAGAGCGACTTAGTTAGCTAGGTGGGACAACCACATATCACAGGGTGACTTAGTCAGTGCATTCATCTTCAGATACAGTGAGGGAAAAAAGTATTTGATCCCCTGCTGATTTTGTACGTTTGAACACTGACAAAGACATGATCAGTCTATCATTTTAATGGTAGGTTTATTTGAACAGTGAGAGACAGCATAACAACAACAAAATCCAGAAAAACGCATGTCAAAAATGTTATAAATTGATTTGCATTTTAATGAGGGAAATAAGTATTTGACCCCTCTGCAAAACATGACTTAGTACTCGGTGGCAAAACCCTTGTTGGCAATCAGAGGTCAGACGTTTCTTGTAGTTGGCCACCAGGTTTGCACACATCTCAGGAGGGATTTTGTCCCACTCCTCTTTGCAGATCTTCTCCAAGTCATTAAGGTTTCGAGGCTGACGTTTGGCAACTCGAACCTTCAGCTCCCTCCACAGATTTTCTGGAGTGGCTAGGCCACTCCAGGACCTTAATGTGCTTCTTCTTGAGCCACTCCTTTGTTGCCTTGGCCGTGTGTTTTGGGTCATTGTCATGCTGGAATACCCATCCACGACCCATTTTCAATGCCCTGGCTGAGGGAAGGAAGTTCTCACCCAAGATTTGACGGTACATGGTGCCGTCCATCGTCCCTTTGATGCGGTGAAGTTGTCCTGTCCCCTTAGCAGAAAAACACCCCCAAAGCATAATGTTTCCACCTCCATGTTTGACGGTGGGGATGGTGTTCTTGGGGTCATAGGCAGCATTCCTCCTCGTCCAAACACGGCGAGTTGAGTTGATGCCAAAGAGCTCGATTTTGGTCTCATCTCACCACAACACCCAGTTATCCTCTGAATCATTCAGATGTTCATTGGCAAACTTCAGACGGTCCTGTATATGTGCTTTTTTGAGCAGCGTAGTGTGTTATCAATTGTTTTCTTGGTGTCTATGGTCCCAGCTGCCTTGAGATCATTGACAAGATCCTCCCGTGTAGTTCTGGGCTGATTCCTCACCGTTCTCATGATCATTGCAACTCCATGAGGTGAGATCTTGCATGGAGTCCCAGGCCGAGGGAGATTGACAGTTCTTTTGTGTTTCTTCCATTTGCGAATAATCGCACCAACTGTTGTCACCTTCTCACCAAGCTGCTTGGCGATGGTCTTGTAACCCATTCCAGCCTTGTGTAGGTCTACAATCTTGTCCCTGACATCCTTGGAGAGCTCTTTGGTCTTGGCCATGGTGGAGAGTTTGGAATCTGATTGATTGCTTCTGTGGACAGGTGTCTTTTAATACAGGTAACAAGATGAGATTAGGAGCACTCCCTTAAAGAGTGTGCTCCTAATCTCAGCTCGTTACCTGTATAAAAGACACCTGGGATCCAGAAATCTTTCTGATTGAGAGGGGGTCAAATACTTATTTCCCTCATTTAAAATGCAAATCAATTTATAACATTTTTGACATGCGTTTTTCTGGATTTTTTTGTTATTCTGTCTCTCACTGTTCAAATAAACCTTCCATTAAAATTATAGACTGATCATTTCTTTGTCAGTGGGCAAACGTACAAAATCAGAAGGAGATCAAATACTTTTTTCCCTCACTGTAGCTAGGTGGGACAACCACATATCAAATCAAATCAAATTGTATTGGTCACATGCGCCGAATACAACCGGTGCAGACATTACAGTGAAATGCATACTTACAGCCCTTAACCAACAGTGCATTTATTTTAAACAAAAAAAAAAGTAAGAATAAAACAACAACAAAAAAAGTGTTGAGAAAAAAATAGCAGAAGTAAAAATAAAGTGACAGTAGGGAGGCTATATATACAGTAGAATAAAGTGACAGTAGGGAGGCTATATATACAGTAAAATAAAGTGACAGTAGGGAGGCTATATATACAGGGGGGTACCGTTGCAGAGTCAATGTGCGGGGGCACCGGCTAGTTGAGGTAGTTGAGGTAATATGTACATGTGGGTAGAGTTAAAGTGACTATGCATAAATACTTAACAGAGTAGCAGCAGCGTAAAAAGGATGGGGTGGGGGGGCAGTGCAAATAGTCCGGGTAGCCATGATTAGCTGTTCAGGAGTCTTATGGCTTGGGGGTAGAAGCTGTTGAGAAGTCTTTTGGACCTAGACTTGGCACTCCGGTACCGCTTGCCGTGCGGTAGCAGAGAGAACAGTCTATGACTAGGGTGGCTGGAGTCTTTGACAATTTTGAGGGCCTTCCTCTGACACCGCCTGGATGGCAGGGAGCTTTGCCCCAGTGATGTACTGGGCCGTACGCACTACCCTCTGTAGTGCCTTGCGGTCAGAGGCCAAGCAGTTGCCATACCAGGCGGTGATGCAACCAGTCAGGATGGTGCATCTGTAGAATTTTTTGAGGATCTGAGGACCCATGCCAAATCTTTTTAGTCTCCTGAGGGGGAATAGGCTTTGTCGTGCCCTCTTCACGACTGTCTTGGTGTGTTTGAACCATGATAGTTCGTTGGTGATGTGGACACCAAGGAACTTGAAGCTCTCAACCTGTTCCACTACAGCCCCGTCGATGAGAATGGGGGCGTGCTCAGTCCTCTTTTTTTTTCCTGTAGTCCACAATCATCTCCTTTGTCTTGGTCACGTTGAGGAGAGGTTGTTGTCCTGGCACCACACGGCCAGATCTCTGACCTCCTCCCTATAGGCTGTCTCATCGTTGTCGGTGATCAGGCCTACCACTGTTGTGTCGTCGGCAAACTTAATGATGGTGTTGGAGTCGTGCCTGGCCATGCAGTCATGGGTGAACAGAGAGTACAGGAGGGGACTGAGCACGCACCCCTGAGGGGCCCCCCGTGTTGAGGATCAGTGTGGCAGATGTGTTGTTACCTACCCTTACCACCTGGGGGCGGCCCGTCAGGAAGTCCAGGATCCAGTTGCAGAGGGAGGTGTTTAGTCCCAGGATCCTTAGCTTAGTGATGAGCTTAGAGGGCACTATGGTGTTGAATGCTGAGCTGTAGTCAATGAATAGCATTCTCACGTAGGTGTTCCTCTTGTCCAGGTGGGAAAGGGCAGTGTGGAGTGCGATAGAGATTGCATCATCTGTGGATCTGTTGGGGCGGTATGCAAATTGGAGTGGGTCTAGGGTTTCTGGGATTATGCTGTTGATGTGAGCCATGACCAGTCTTTCAAAGCACTTCATGGCTACAGACGTCAGTGCTACGGGTCGGTAGTCATTTAGGCAGGTTATCTTAGAGTTCTTGGGCACGGGGACTATGGTGGTCTGCTTGAAACATGTTGGTATTACAGACTCAGTCAGGGACATGTTGAAAATGTCAGTGAAGACACTTGCCAGTTGGTCAGCACATGCTCGGAGTACACGTCCTGGTAATCCGTCTGGCCTTGTGAATGTTGACCTGCTTAAAAGTCTTACTCACATCGGCTACGGAGAGCGTGATCACATAGTCATCCGGAACAGCTGGTGCTCTCATACATGCTTCAGTGTTGCTTGCCTCGAAGCGAGCATAGAAGTGGTTTAGCTCGTCTGGTAGGCTTGTGTCACTGGGCAGCTCGCGGCTGTGCTTCCCTTTGTAGTCTGTAATAGTTTTCAAGCCCTGCCACATCCGACGAGCGTCAGAGCCAGTGTAGTATGATTCAATCTTAGACCTGTATTGACTCTTTGCCTGTTTGATGGTTCGTCGGAGGTCATAGCGGGATTTCTTATAAGCGTCCGGGTTAGAGTCCCGTTCCTTGAAAGCGGCAGCTCTACCCTTTAGCTCAGTGCGGATGTTTCCTGTAATCCATGGCTTCTGGTTGGGGTATGTACGTACGGTCACTGTGGGGATGACATCATCGATGCACTTATTGATGAAGCCAGTGACTGATGTGGTGTACTCCTCAATGCTGTCTGAAGAATCCCGGAACATGTTCCAGTCTGTGGTAGCAAAACAGTCCTGTAGCTTAGCATCTGCTTCATCTGACCACTTCCTTATTAAACGAATCACTGGTGCTTCCTGCTTCAGTTTTTGCTTATAAGCAGGAATCAGGAGGATAGAGTTATGGTCAGATTTGCCAAATGGAGGGCGAGGGAGAGCTTTGTATGCGTCTCTGTGTGTGGAGTAAAGGTGGTCTAGAGTTTTTTTCCCTCTGGTTGCACATTTAACATGCTGGTAGAAATTAGGTAGAACGGATTTAAGTTTCCCTGCATTAAAGTCCCCGGCCACTAGGAGCGCTGCATCTGGATGAGCGTTTTCCTGTTGATTAATGGCCTTGTACAACTCATTCAGAGCAATCTTAATGCCGGCATTGGTTTGTGGTGGTAAATAGACGGCTATGAAAAATATAGATGAAAACTCTCTTGGTAAATAGTGTGGTCTACAGCTTATCATAAGATACTCTACCTCAGGCGAGCAAAACCTCGAGACTTCCTTAGTATTTGGTTTTGTGCACCAGCTGTTGTTTACAAATATACACAGACCGCCACCCCTTGTCTTACCAGAGTCAGACGTTCTGTCCTGCCGATGTAGCGTATAGCCTGCTAGCTGAATGTTATCATTGTTGTCGTTCAGCCACGACTCCGTGAAACATAAGATATTACAGTTTTTAATGTCCCGTTGGTAGGATAACCGTAATCTTAACTCGTCCATTTTATTCTCAAAAGATTGAACGTTGGCTAGTAGGATTGATGGGAGAGGCAGTTTACTCGCTCGCCGTCGGATCCTTACAAGGCACCCGGATCTGCGTCCGCGATATCTCCGTCTCTTCCTCACGCGAATGACGGGGATCTGGGCCTTGTCGGGTGTCTGTAGGATATCCTTCGCGACCGCCTCGTTGAAGAAAAAATCTTCGTCCAATGCGAGGTGAGTAATCGCTGTCCTGATATCCAGAAGCTCTTTTTGGTTATAAGAGACGATGGCAGAAACATTATGTACAAAATAAATTACAAATAACGCGGAAAAACACACATAATAGTACAATTGGTTAGAGGGCTGTAAAACGGCAGCCATCTTCCCGGCGCTGTTCTCGATAAGAGGCATCACAGGCATAGTATGTATACTTTTCCTAGAAAGGGGTTGGAGGGGGGATTGTTGGTTCCACCGTTGGGGTGCCAGGACAGAGAAGAGCTTGGACTGGGCTGAGCGGGAGCTGCCCTCCCGTAGGGGTGGGAGGGCCAAGAGACCAGAGGTGGCAGAACTGAGTGCTCGGGTTGGGGTGTAGGGTTGGAGCATAGCCTGAAGGTAGGGAGGGGCAGTTTCTCTTGCTGCTCCGTAGGTAAACACCATGGTCTTGTAGTGGATGCGAGCTTCAACTGGAAGCCAGTGGAGTGTGTGGAGGAGTGGGGTAACATGAGAGAACATGGGAAGGTTGAACACCAGGCGGGCTGCAGCGTTCTAGATTAGTTGCAGGGGTTTAATGGCACAAGCAGGGAGCCCAGCCAACAGCGAGTTGCAGTAATCCAGATGGGAGATTAGTGCCTGGATTAGGACCTGCACCGCTTCCTGTGTGAGGGGAGCGACTCGGGCAGTCCTAGAGGTGGCAGAGCCTGAGACACCCAGCCCTGAGAGGGTGGAGAGGAGGATCTGGTGGTTCACGGTGTCAAAGGCAGCAGATAGATCTAGGAGGATGAGAACAGAGGACAGAGAGTCAGCTTTGGCAGAGCGGAGAGCCTCCGTGACACAGAGAAGAGCAGTCTGTTGAGTGACCCGTCTTGAAGCCTGACTGGTTAGGGTCCAGAAGATTGTTCTGAGAGAGATAATGAGGGAGTTGATCAGAGACAGCACGCTCAAGTGTTTAGAAAGAAAATAAGGGATACAGGTCTATAGTTTTTGACGTCAGAGGAGACGAGTGTTTGTTTCTTGAGGATGGGAGCGACTGGGGCAATTTGAAGTCAGAGGGGACGCAGCCAGTGGTCAGGGGTGAGGAATGGGAGAAGGTCTCCAGAGATGGTCTGGAGGAGGGGATGGGGTCGAGCGGGCAGAACTCACTAGTCGCAGGATGTCATCTGGAGAGAGAGGTGAGAAAGAGGTCAAGGCGTAGGGTAGTTCTGTGTGAGTGGGACCAGTGGACTCAATAGGCTGAGTGAATGAGGAGCAGATGTCGTCAACCTTCTTTTTAAAGTGGTTAACAAAGTTGTCTGCAGAGAGGGAGGGGGAGGGGGTGGAGGATTAAGGAGGGATGAGATGGTGGAAAAGAGTTTCCTAGGGTTAGAGGCAGAAGCTTGAAATTTAGAGTGGTAGAAAGTGGCTTTAGCAGCGGATACAGAGGAAGAGAATGTAGAGAGGAGGGAGTGAAAAGATGACAGGTTCTCTGGAAGTTTGGTTTTCCTCCATGTTCTCTCAGCTGCCCGCAGCCCAGTTCTGTAAGCTCGCAATGAGTCACTCAGCCATGTTGCAGGAGGGTGGGCCGAGCCGGCCGGGAGGAAAGGTGACAATGCGAATCATAGGATGTGGAAAGGGTGGGCCGGAGGGTTGATGTGGCAGAATCAGGAGACAGAAGGGAGAGATGACAGAAGAGAAGAGAGTAGTGGGGGGGAGAGAGAGCGAAGGTTGTGACACTGCATGACCATCTGGGAGGGGCTGAGTGGTTAGGGTTGGAGGGGAGGGAGACAGCATGACCATCTGGGAGGGGCTGAGTGGTTAGGGTTGGAGGGGAGGGAGACAGCATGACCATCTGGGAGGGGCTGAGTGGTTAGGGTTGGAGGGGAGGGAGACAGCATGACCATCTGGGAGGGGCTGAGTGGTTAGGGGTTGGAGGGGAGGGAGACAGCATGACCATCTGGGAGGGGCTGAGTGGTTAGGGTTGGAGGGGAGGGAGACAGCATGACCATCTGGGAGGGGCTGAGTGGTTAGGGTTGGAGGGGAGGGAGACAGCATGACCATCTGGGAGGGGCTGAGTGGTTAGGGTTGGAGGGGAGGGAGACAGCATGACCATCTGGGAGGGGCTGAGTGGTTAGGGTTGGAGGGGAGGGAGACAGCATGACCATCTGGGAGGGGCTGAATGGTTAGGGTTGGAGGGGAGGGAGACAGCATGACCATCTGGGAGGGGCTGAGTGGTTAGGGTTGGAGGGGAGGGAGACAGCATGACCATCTGGGAAGGGCTGAGTGGTTAGGGTTGGAGGGGAGGGAGACAGCATGACCATCTGGGAGGGGCTGAGTGGTTAGGGTTGGAGGGGAGGGAGACAGCATGACCATCTGGGAGGGGCTGAGTGGTTAGGGTTGGAGGGGAGGGAGACAGCATGACCATCTGGGAAGGGCTGAGTGGTTAGGGTTGGAGGAGGGAGACAGCATGACCATCTGGGAGGGGCTGAGTGGTTAGGGTTGGAGGGAGGGGAGACAGCATGACCATCTGGGAGGGGCTGAGTGGTTAGGGTTGGAGGGAGGGAGACAGCATGACCATCTGGGAGGGGCTGAGTGGTTAGGGTTGGAGGGGAGGGAGACAGCATGACCATCTGGGAGGGGCTGAGTGGTTAGGGTTGGAGGGGAGGGAGACAGCATGACCATCTGGGAGGGGCTGAGTGGTTAGGGTTGGAGGGGAGGGAGACAGCATGACCATCTGGGAGGGGCTGAGTGGTTAGGGTTGGAGGGGAGGGAGACAGCATGACCATCTGGGAGGGGCTGAGTGGTTAGGGTTGGAGGGGAGGGAGACAGCATGACCATCTGGGAGGGGCTGAGTGGTTAGGGTTGGAGGGGAGGCAGACAGCATGACCATCTGGGAGGGGCTGAGTGGTTAGGGTTGGAGGGGAGGGAGACAGCATGACCATCTGGGAGGGGCTGAGTGGTTAGGGTTGGAGGGGAGGAGACAGCATGACCATCTGGGAGGGGCTGAGTGGTTAGGGGTTGGAGGGAGGGAGACAGCATGACCATCTGGGAAGGGCTGAGTGGTTAGGGTTGGAGGGAGGGAGACAGCATGACCATCTGGGAGGGGCTGAGTGGTTAGGGTTGGAGGGGAGGGAGACAGCATGACCATCTGGGAGGGGCTGAGTGGTTAGGGTTGGAGGGGAGGGAGACAGCATGACCATCTGGGAGGGGCTGAGTGGTTAGGGTTGGAGGGGAGGGAGACAGCATGACCATCTGGGAAGGGCTGAGTGGTTAGGGTTGGAGGGGAGGGAGACCGAAAAGGAAATGAGCTGATCAAGGTGTCCATTTCTATTGGAGAAGCATTTTCTGCCCATCTTCATACTGTCTTTGCTATTAGTTGATGTGGTGAATTCTGATACTGTATACAGTGTTTAATGGTGGCTAGGGCTAATGCAGGTGTTCCCTCAGAAAATTGGCCCACGAACACATTTTGAAATACAGTGCATTCGGAAATTATTCAGACCCCTTTACTTTTTCCACATTTTGTTACGTTACAGCCTAAATGTCTTATTTAATCAATTTTAGAATAAGGCTGTAACGTAACAAAATGTGGAAGAGGGCAAGTGGTCTGAATACTTTCCAGATGCACTGTGTATACAAATGTGGACCACACCATGGAAAAACAGTTATGTAATATATGGCCAAAGTATTTCAATCTGGTTTGAAGTGACTGAAATCAGAAAGATATTGGGAAGTTCAGAAGATCATCAGGCAATACTTGTGAATGATCTTCTGTGTAGAAAATAACACCATCATTGATGTTCTGTCCCCCCCAGTCTGATTTAGTGCCTGGTCTTGGCCACTCTGTTCTGAGCCCTACGCAGCTTGTAGGCATTGGAGAGGGAAACAGAACACGTGTGTTCCTGATAGTCATATCTTTCAGTGATGTGGTCATAATATTTTGTAGCTTAAACCGTTCAAAAGATAAATCCATATTTGTAGGAAGGAAACGGAAACCGCTGTTTATTACAACAGCATTTAGAGACTACCGAGAAAAAAAATTCTCTCACCACCCCATTTTCAAATCAATTGACCCCACATGGGGTCGCGACCCCTAGTTTGGGGAACGTTGGGTTTAAAACCAGGGTTCGCTGCACCACCTTGTGGACTTGACTGCACCACTATGTAAAAAAACAAGAAAAAATACAACCAGTATTAATGATGTTTACCAAATTAATTAATTTGCACTTAATCACTTAATTCAAGTGTTTAGATTACAGGAAATGGCAGTTACAGGTGTTCAAAGCACCTCCCCCTCGACTGACTTATCAGCACCACCTTGTTTAAAACTCCTGGGGGGACCCTGAATGCCGTGTTTCTGTTCAGCTCTATGAAAGGGTTAGAGGATAGGGGTTAGATGCTAGGGTTAATGATGTGTTTCTGTTCAGCCCTATGAAAGGGTTAGGGGTTAGATGCTAGGGTTAATGATGTGTTTCTGTTCAGCCCTATGAAAGGGTTAGGGTTAATGATGTGTTTCTGTTCAGCTCTATGAAAGGGATAGGGGTTAGGGTTAATGATGTGTTTCTGTTCAGCCCTATGAAAGGGTTAGGGGTTAGAGGTTAGGGTTAATGATGTGTTTCTGTTCAGCTCTATGAAAGGGTTAGAGATTAGGGGTAATGATGTGTTTCTGTTCAGCCCTATGAAAGGGTTAGAGGTTAGGGTTAATGATGTGTTTCTGTTCAGCTCTATGAAAGGGTTAGGGGTTAGGGGTAATGATGTGTTTCTGTTCAGCCCTATGAAAGGGTTAGAGGCTAGAGGTTAGGGTTAATGATGTGTTTCTGTTCAGCCCTATGAAAGGGTTAGAGGTTAGAGGTTAGGGGTAATGATGTGTTTCTGTTCAGCTCTATGAAAGGGTTAGAGGTTAGGGGTTAGGGGTAATGATGTGTTTCTGTTCAGCCCTATGAAGGGGTTAGAGGTTAGGGTTAATGATGTGTTTCTGTTCAGCCCTATGAAAGGGTTAGAGGTTAGGGGTTAGGGTTAATGATGTGTTTCTGTTCAGCTCTATGAAAGGGTTAGAGGTTAGGGGTAATGATGTGTTTCTGTTCAGCCCTATGAAAGGGTTAGGGGTTAGATGCTAGGGTTAATGATGTGTTTCTGTTCAGCTCTATGAAAGGGTTAGGGGTTAGATGCTAGGGTTAATGATGTGTTTCTGTTCAGCCCTATGAAAGGGTTAGGGGTTAGAGGTTAGGGTTAATGATGTGTTTCTGTTCAGCTCTATGAAAGGGTTAGGGGGTTAGATGCTAGGGTTAATGATGTGTTTCTGTTCAGCCCTATGAAAGGGTTAGAGGTTAGAGGTTAGGGGTAATGATGTGTTTCTGTTCAGCCCTATGAAAGGGTTAGAGGTTAGGGGTAATGATGTGTTTCTGTTCAGCCCTATGAAAGGGTTAGAGGTTAGGGTTAATGATGTGTTTCTGTTCAGCCCTATGAAAGGGTTAGAGGTTAGAGGTTAGGGGTAATGATGTGTTTCTGTTCAGCCCTATGAAAGGGTTAGAGGTTAGGGTTAATGATGTGTTTCTGTTCAGCTCTATGAAAGGGTTAGGGGTTAGATGCTAGGGTTAATGATGTGTTTCTGTTCAGCTCTATGAAAGGGTTAGGGGTTAGATGTTAGGGTTAATGATGTGTTTCTGTTCAGCCCTATGAAAGGGTTAGGGGTTAGATGCTAGGGTTAATGATGTGTTTCTGTTCAGCCCTATGAAAGGGTTAGAGGTTAGGGTTAATGATGTGTTTCTGTTCAGCTCTATGAAAGGGTTAGGGGTTAGATGCTAGGGTTAATGATGTGTTTCTGTTCAGCTCTATGAAAGGGTTAGGGGTTAGATGCTAGGGTTAATGATGTGTTTCTGTTCAGCTCTATGAAAGGGTTAGGGGTTAGATGCTAGGGTTAATGATGTGTTTCTGTTCAGCCCTATGAAAGGGTTAGAGGTTAGATGCTAGGGTTAATGATGTGTTTCTGTTCAGCCCTATGAAAGGGTTAGAGGTTAGGGTTAATGATGTGTTTCTGTTCAGCCCTATGAAAGGGTTAGGGTTAATGATGTGTTTCTGTTCAGCTCTATGAAAAGGGTTAGGGGTTAGATGCTAGGGTTAATGATGTGTTTCTGTTCAGCTCTATGAAAGGGTTAGAGGTTAGAGGTTAGGGTTAATGATGTGTTTCTGTTCAGCTCTATGAAAGGGTTAGAGGTTAGGGGTAATGATGTGTTTCTGTTCAGCTCTATGAAAGGGTTAGGGGTTAGATGCTAGGGTTAATGATGTGTTTCTGTTCAGCTCTATGAAAGGGTTAGATGCTAGGGTTAATGATGTGTTTCTGTTCAGCTCTATGAAAGGGTTAGGGGTTAGATGCTAGGGTTAATGATGTGTTTCGGTTCAGCCCTATGAAAGGGTTAGAGGCTAGGGTTAATGATGTGTTTCTGTTCAGCCCTATGAAAGGATTAGGGGTTAGAGGCTAGGGTTAATGATGTGTTTCTGTTCAGCCCTAAGAAAGGGTTAGGGTTAGAGGTTAGGGTTAATGATGTGTTTCTGTTCAGCCCTATGAAAGGGTTAGGGTTAGAGTCTAGGGTTAATGATGTGTTTCTGTTCAGCCCTATGAAAGGGTTAGGGTTAGAGGTTAGGGTTAATGATGTGTTTCTGTTCAGCCCTATGAAAGGGTTAGAGATTAAAGTTACATGCTGACCACACCGCCCGCGTTGCGTGAGTGTTGCAAAATAAATGTACACGTTATTCAATCATTTTATCTGATCTGCTCGAGCGCGTCAACGAGCGTCTGCGTAGCCAGGCGCTGAAATAGAACTCGGTTGTATTTGTGACGCTTGACTCGCTCCTCATTGGTTTTTAGTAGTATGGATTACATTTTAAATGTTCCTCATCAATCTACACACACTACCCCATAATGACAAAGCAAAAACACATTTTTAGAAATTTGCAAATTTATAAAAAATTAATAACCGATATTACATTTGTATAAGTATTCAGACCCTTAGCTATGAGACTCGAAATTGAGGTATTTCTGTTTGCAAAAATTTCAAAACTTTTTTTGCTTTGTCATTATGGGGTATTGTGTGTACATTTCTGAGGAAACTTTTGTATTTAATCAATTTTAGAATAAGGCTGTAACATAACAAAATGTGGAAAAAGTCAAGGGGTCTGAATACTTTCCGAAGGCACTGTATATCCCAGGACAAATTAGCTAGCAACAGCAAGCTAACTAGCTAAATGTTGATGAATGTTTCATGTGTTTCGACCTGTCCCCAAATTAATATAGTAGGTTCAGAGTTCGCTTTGATATTTCAACCTGCGTGTCCTGATCGCGTCTGGTGTGGATGCGTGCGACGGTCTTGTCAGCATGTTAGAGGTTAGGTTAATGATTTGTTTTGTTCAGCCCTAGGAAAGGGTTAGGCATTTAATGTTTATCATATTTTTATTTTATTTAACCTTTATTTAACCAGGAAGGGCTCATTGAGATTTAAAATCTATTTTTCAAGAGCGTCCTGGCCAAGATAGGCAGCACCAAGTCATTACAAAAAATTACAGACAGACAACATGAAAAACTACAAGTAATCTAGTAAAAAAAAAACATTCATGAATTCACAAGAGTATAACAATATCAAAAACAGCAAATTAAAAACATTGACAGGTCAGGGAATCAGCCTCAAAATCCTTCATCAGAGATTTAAAAACCCCAATCGGGACAAGTTCTTCCAGTTTAAAATTATTTTGTAAGGTGTTCCAAGACGATGGCGCAGAGTACATAAAAGACCTTTTTCCAAATTCAGTTCTGACATTTGGAACAGTTAGCAGGATAAAGTCCAGTGAACGAAGAGAGTACCCACCACATTTCTGAACAATAAAAATGCCCAAATAAAAAGGTAGTAAACCCAAAATGGCTTTGTAAATAAAAGTATACCAGTGACTGAGCCTACGAGTGACTAGAGAAGGCCAGCCAACCCTGGTATACAAAGTACAGTGGTGCGTAAGGGTTTTACAGTTTAAAATAAATCTCAAAGTACCATGATAAAGAGTGTCAATTGATCTCAAACACTGAGCGGAAGCATTCATATATAAAATATCCCCATAATCTAGTAAAGGCATAAATGTAGCTGATACTAGCCTCCTTCTGGCTTCAAAAGAAAAACAGGCCTTATTCCTAAAATAAAATCCCAATTTCAGCTTCAATTTTTTTGTAAGTTGTTGAATATGCAATTTAAAAGAGAGGCCGTCATCAATTAGAATTCCAAGATATTTATATGAGGTTACAACCTCAATCTCCTTGCCCTGACAGGTAATAACAGGTGAAAGGTTCAGAGGTCTATTTCTTGCATTAGAAAACACCATTAGTTTAGTTTTGTCAGTGTTGAGGATAAGCTTCAATTGACACAAGGTATGTTGAACAGTATAAAAAGCAGTTTGCAAGTTCTGGAAAGCTTTTGTAAGAGATGAGGCACAACAGTAAATAACAGTATCATCAGCATAAAAATGAAGTTGTGCATTTTGGACATTTTTGTCTAAATCATTAATATAAATAGTGAATAAGAGAGGACCAAGTACAGAGCCCTGGGGCACACCATTCAGGACAGACAATTTAACAGACATAAGCCCATCAAATTGGGTGCACTGAGTTCTATCAGACAGATAGTTAGCAAACCATGCAACTGCATGCTCCGAAAGACATACACTCAACAATCTCTGCCTTAGTATAGCATGATCAACTGTATCAAAAGCCTTAGAGAGATCAATAAAAAGTGAGACACAGTGCTGTTTTTTGTCAAGGGCTTCAGTGATATCATTTAAAACCTTCATGGCTGCTGTAATTGTGCTATGCTTCTTCCTGAAGCCCGATTGATACATTGATAAAATAGAGTTAGTAAATAAAAACTATTTTAGCTGTTCACTTACAAGGGTTTCAAGTATTTTCACCAGGGGTGACAGCTTTGAGATTGGCCTATAATTATTTAAAAGAGTTGGATCTCCCCCTTTTTAAAAGTGGTAGGACAAATGCTGATTTCCAGATCTTTGGAATTTCATTACATTCCAGGGTTAGATTGAACAGATATGTAAGTGGTTCAGCTATGAAATCAGCTGCCAGATTTAAAAAGCAGGGATCCAAAAGATCAGGACCTGCAGGCTTTCTTTGATCTAAGGATTTCAGGGCTTTATGTACCACCTGCACTGAGAATGGCAGAAAACTAAAAGTTTGACCAGCTCTCACTGGTTCATCCACACAGGGTTGTACAGAGACAGAGGACACTGGTTCATCCACACAGGGTTGTACAGAGACAGAGGACACTGAATCAAACAGCCTACCAGATGATACAAAGTGCTCATTGAAACAATTCAGCATTTCAGTTTTGTCATATATAGCAACAGAGTCCTTCAAAACACATGACGGTAATTCATTAACATTACTGTTACCAGACATAGACTTAATAGCATTCCAAAACTTTCTAGGGTCATTCAGGTTATCAGTGGTAACAGACATAAAATATTCAGACTTGGCCTTCCTGAGAAGAAAAGAACACTTGTTTCTTAACTGCCTAAAAATAAGCCAATCAGCATCAGAACCAGATTTCCTTGCTTTAGCCCAGGCTAGATTACGGTCGTGAATAATACAAGACAGCTCAGAAGAAAACCATGGATTATCCCGCCCTTTAACCCTGAACCTGCGGAATGGTGCATGTTTGTTTACTATTTGGAAATATATAAATAATGTAGCCAGCTACAGTTCCGAATGTTTTGTTTCAAGTAAATCTTGAATTTTATGGAGAAAAGTAGACTGTCTACACTGAGAAAAGTACCTGAGAAAAAAGCTCCACATCAGTCAGAGCGCTGTCTGCCAGTTCCTGAATCTCATCAGTCAGAGCGCTGTCTGCCAGTTCCTGAATCTCATCAGTCAGAGCGCTGTCTGCCAGTTCCTGAATCTCATCAGTCAGAGCGCTGTCTGCCAGTTCCTGAATCTCATCAGTCAGAGCGCTGTCTGCCAGTTCCTGAATCTCATCAGTCAGAGCGCTGTCTGCCAGTTCCTGAATCTCATCAGTCAGAGCGCTGTCTGCCAGTTCCTGAATCTCATCAGTCAGAGCGCTGTCTGCCAGTTCCTGAATCTCATCAGTCAGAGCGCTGTCTGCCAGTTCCTGAATCTCATCAGTCAGAGCGCTGTCTGCCAGTTCCTGAATCTCATCAGTCAGAGCGCTGTCTGCCAGTTCCTGAATCTCATCAGTCAGAGCGCTGTCTGCCAGTTCCTGAATCTCATCAGTGCAAAGTGCAATTGAAGCACAAAAATAGTCTGATGCAGAAATGACAATAAGAACCATTTTAGATCTGCATTTAGAGATTTCTTACACGTTTTATATTTGTTCCTTTCGTGAAAAAGTGGTCCTCTGTAGCTCAGCTGGTAGAGCACGGCGCTTGTAACGGGTTTGATCCCCAGGACCACCCATACACCTTTTTTTTTTTTTTTTATAATGTATGCACGCATGACTGTAAGTCGCTTTGGATAAAAGCGTCTGCTAAATGGCATATTATATTATAAAAATGAGGAATTCTGCGTTAACTAGCAAGTTAAACTTAGGGGTCACGTTATCTTGGTAAGTTTCTGAATTAATAAGGTGACGGTGTATCTTATTGTGTAGCTTTCTGCCGTATTTGAGAGGTCAAAGCCCTTTGGATGAGTTCTCTGTACAGCTGCCAACATTTTTAATTTCCTTCCATTTTCTCTCCTCTGTTCTCGGCCAGTCTGCTCCTCCCCCATCTTCTCTCAGTCAGGCCCGTTGCCCTACCGACTCCAGACAGCGTGTACACATGCTGCATTTTAATTAATTAATTAAATAATTAATATGCCATTTAGCAGACGCTTTTATCCAAAGCGACTTACAGTCATGCGTGCATACATTTTTGTGTATGGGTGGTCCCGGGGATCGAACCCACTACCTTGGCGTTACAAGCGCCGTGCTCTACCAGCTGAGCTACAGAGGACATCAGAGCAGACAAGCATGAAAACCTTTTCATTCTCTTGTAAATGACCAAACTCACCATAAATGACATTCAGTCCTGAACTAAAACATAAACGCAACATGTAAAGTGTTGGTCCCATGTTTCATGAGCTGAAATAAAAGATCCCAGAAATCTTTCATATGCACAAAAAGCATATTTTCTCAAATGTTGTGCGCACATTTTGACATCCCTTTTAGTGAGCATTTCTCCTTTGCCCAGATAATCCATCCACCTGACAGGTGTGGCATATCAAGAAGCTGATTAAACAGCATGATCATTACACAGGTGCACCTTGTGCTGGGGACAATTAAAGGCCACTCTAAAATGTGCAGTTTTGTCACACAACACAATGCCACATGTCTCAAGTTTTGAGGGAGTGTGCAATTGGCATGCTGACTGCAGGAATGTCCACCAGAACTTTTGCCAGAATATTTAATGTTCATTTCATTACCATAAGCCACCTCCAACATTGTTTTAGAGATTTTGGCAGTACGTCCAACCGGCCAGTCTAGGACCTCCACATCCGGCTTCTTCACCTGCGGGATCGTCTGAGACCAGCCACCAGGACAGCTGATTAAACTGGGTTTGCACAACCGAATAATTTCTGCACAAACTGTCAGAAATGGTCTCAGGGAAGCTCATCTGCGTGCTCGTCGTCCTCACCAGGGTCTTGACCTGACTTCAGTGGGCAAATGCTCACCTTCAATGGCCACTGGCACACTGGTGAAGTGTGCTCTTCAGCGATGAATCATGGTTTCAACTGAAACGGGCAGACGGCGTGTATGGCATCTGACATAGAGGGACCAGGTGAATCCAGGTGAAAGCTATGATCTCTTATTGATGTCACTTGTTAAATCCACTTCAGTCAGTGTAGATGAAGGAGAGGAGACCGGAGTCATGCCAGGCACACCAGTTTGTGTCAAGAACTGCAACGCTGCTGGGTTTTTCATGCTCAGTAGTTTCCTGTGTGTATCAATAATGGTCCACCCCCCAAAGGACATCCAGACAACTTGACACAACTGTGGGAAGCATTGGAGTCAACATGGGCCAGTATCCCTGTGGAACGCTTTCGACACCTTGTAGAGTCCATGCTCCGATGAATTGAGGCTGTTCTGAGGGCAAAAGAGGGTGCAACTCAATATTAGGAAGGTGTTCTTAATGTTTTGTACTGTCAGTTTATATTTTATGTGTGACCAAAAGAACACTGCATGGCTAAATGCATATAATTGCAGGAAATTAGCTTTAAAACCGCAACATTTTCTCTTTGCTACAGGGCAGAATACAGGGAGCTCAAAGTATTGGGACAGTGACAATTATTTAGTTGTCTTGCCTCTGTACTCCAGCACTTTGGATTTGAAATGATACAATGACTGAGGTTAAAGTACAGACTGTCAGCTTTAATTTGAGGGTATTTTCATCCATATCGAGTTTAGACCGTTTATAAATTACTGCCCTTTTGACGTTGTCCCCCATTTTATGGTAAATAATTGTCATTTTGGAGACACTTCTTTTGTAAATCAGAAGAGAATATGTTTTGAAACACTACTACATTAATGTGGATGCTACCATGATTACGGATAGTCCTGAATGAATCATGAATAATGATGAGTGAGAAAGTTAGACGCACAAATATCCCACCAAGACATGCTAACCTCTCACCATTACAATAACAGGGGAGGTTAGCGTTTTTGGGGTATGATATTTGTGCGTCTAACTTTCTCACTCATAAGCCCTAGGAAAGGGTTAGAGGTCAGAGGCTGTGGTCAATGCTGTGTTTCTGGTCAGCCCTAGGAAAGGGTTAGAGGCTAGGGTTATAGGTCAGAGGCTGTGGTCAATGCTGTGTTTCTGGTCAGCCCTAGGAAAGGGTTAGAGGCTAGGGTTAGAGGTCAGAGGCTGTGGTCAATGCTGTGTTTCTGGTCAGCCCTAGGAAAGGGTTAGAGGCTAGGGTTAGAGGTCAGAGGCTGTGGTCAATGCTGTGTTTCTGGTCAGCCCTAGGAAAGGGTTAGAGGCTAGGGTTAGAGGTCAGAGGCTGTGGTCAATGCTGTGTTTCTGGTCAGCCCTAGGAAAGGGTTAGAGGCTAGGGTTAGAGGTCAGAGGCTGTGGTCAATGCTGTGTTTCTGGTCAGCCCTAGGAAAGGGTTAGAGGCTAGGGTTATAGGTCAGAGGCTGTGGTCAATGCTGTGTTTCTGGTCAGCCCTAGGAAAGGGTTAGAGGCTAGGGTTAGAGGTCAGAGGCTGTGGTCAATGCTGTGTTTCTGGTCAGCCCTAGGAAAGGGTTAGAGGCTAGGGTTAGAGGTCAGAGGCTGTGGTCAATGCTGTGTTTCTGGTCAGCCCTAGGAAAGGGTTAGAGGCTAGGGTTAGAGGTCAGAGGCTGTGGTCAATGCTGTGTTTCTGGTCAGCCCTAGGAAAGGGTTAGAGGCTAGGGTTAGAGGTCAGAGGCTGTGGTCAATGCTGTGTTTCTGGTCAGCCCTAGGAAAGGGTTAGAGGCTAGGGTTAGAGGTCAGAGGCTGTGGTCAATGCTGTGTTTCTGGTCAGCCCTAGGAAAGGGTTAGAGGCTAGGGTTAGAGGTCAGAGGCTGTGGTCAATGCTGTGTTTCTGGTCAGCCCTAGGAAAGGGTTAGAGGCTAGGGTTAGAGGTCAGAGGCTGTGGTCAATGCTGTGTTTCTGGTCAGCCCTAGGAAAGGGTTAGAGGCTAGGGTTATAGGTCAGAGGCTGTGGTCAATGCTGTGTTTCTGGTCAGCCCTAGGAAAGGGTTAGAGGCTAGGGTTAGAGGTCAGAGGCTGTGGTCAATGCTGTGTTTCTGGTCAGCCCTAGGAAAGGGTTAGAGGCTAGGGTTAGAGGTCAGAGGCTGTGGTCAATGCTGTGTTTCTGGTCAGCCCTAGGAAAGGGTTAGAGGCTAGGGTTATAGGTCAGAGGGTTAAAGCCCTGTTTCTGTTCAGTCCTAGGAAAGCCCTGGCGTCTCCAGTGAGAGAACCTCCTCTCACCGAGCTGGAGGATGACTTCCTGATCCTGGAGGATTATGAGCCTCCCTGGTTCTCCCATCGCTGGAAGTTTGACCCCATCAGGACCACAGCCAAACCACGACCAAAGCAGCAGAACCAATCACACAGTAGTGACAATGCCTCAGCAGACATACTCACCAAGGCTACAGCCAATCAGAGATCAGGAGGGACAGACAGACCTCGGACAACTAAAGAGAAGAAGGGAAAGAATCCTACAACCAGGAAGGAGAGGGACTCTAGTCCCCCGGGGGTAGGACCTCAGGGTGATGGGCCTGTTAATCATGTTGACCTCGAGGCAGACCACATAGAACAAGACAAGAAGAAAGTCAACAACCTGTTATCTGAACCAACGACAGCAGGTGACCTGGAACAAGAGGCACCAGGAGGAGGGGCCAAGCCTAAACCTAGCCACACCAAAACAGAAAAGAAAGTTCCCAGAATCTCTAAATCCAAAGCTGGTATCCAAGGTGACAAGGTGAACCCCAAGACGAGCCGAGGACGAGGCCGGCAGTCTGGGAAGACCAGGAGACTGTCAGGTCGAGCTGGGGAGGAGCCCGTCACCATGGAGGAGGAGAGTGAAGCGGCTGCAGACCAGGATGTTTCTCCAGGTAATATCCCCTGACAGCTGACATCACACATCATGATGGTTTTTCAGACTACAACGTTCATCACAAGTTCAAGTTGTATCATGCCATTTGTAGGTATAGGAATATGTTTTGTAAGAGCTCTCAACAAATAAAAAAAATATATAAAAAACATTCACAAAACAATCAATGGGAAAAAATGTAGTTTACATAAAAGGCTAGATGTAATGTTGTCTTTCCTCCACAGTTCTACAGTCGGCACCAACAGGACAGAGACGAGTCATCTCTAAGGTTCCAGCCAATTGTAAGGCCCAGGAGGTCTGCCCCGCCCCTACTGGTGAGGCTGACTCCTCCCAGTTAGCAGGGAAGAGGAAGAGGACCGAGCCTGGTCCCTGGTGGCTCATCAGTCCTGTCAACACACAGCTCACAGAGACAGACAACAAGTCCAAACAGAATAACAAGACAACTACATCTAAACCAGCAAGACATTCCTCTGTGGAGTCAGGGCAGGAGGACGGGCCATCAAAACCCTTGTTTAATCAGAACGCAAAGAAGAAACCCTCGTCCAATCAGTCAGCAGCAAATAAACCCTCGTCCAATCAGACCACAGAGAAGAAACCGTGGTCCAATCAGACTGCAGAGCAGAAAGCAGAGAAGCCCAAGAAGGGCAGACCTAAGAAGCAGACGATAGCCAGTACAGAGGAGCCAGCGAGGCCTGAAGGTCAGAGAGGAGAGGAACAGGAGGCCATGCCCAGCCCTCTCAGACAGCATACACTCACCTCAAGTAAGGCTTCATATTAACGCCATCCATTTTCCTTCAAGGGAATATAGTTCACTCATAAATCAAGCTTAGTAATATACAAAATATGTACTGTCATCTCAAACAGCTGTTATTGAAATATGTGGTGATTTGTGTTCTGCTTGTGTCTCTTCTCAGGTGAGAAGGTGTTTGACTGGCTCTACAACTGCACTACCAAGTGTAAACCCCAGAGTGATGCCACACCCACTAACATTACCCCCCACTCTGCTACCGTTACCCCCAGCAGGCAGCAGCACCAGGCCAGGGAGGCTTCAGAGAAACGCAGGAGCAGGAAAGCTCCAGTGAACTGGTGGGAGACCAACAACCCCCCAGAGAATGCTGGCCGCACCTTTTCCTTCCCTCAACAACCCCAGCCTTACCCCAAAACACCTTCACCCCATCAACCCCAGCCTAACCCAAAAACACGCAAGGTGGTGAGAAGTAAGTCCAAGCCCAGACCAGTCCGGACCAGGCCTGCTAAGTCCCTGCGACCTCCTCAGAACGGCAACACAGCCTCCTCACCTCGACCTGGAGCAGTTCAGACCCTGGTGAAGAGGAAGGACCTCTCCACTCCCAAGACGGTCAAGCGCTCTCTGGCCACCTTTGGCGCCATCTTCTCCTCGGGCAGAGAAGCGCTCCCGGTGGCCACTGTCAGAAGCACGTTGCAGACTTCAGGGAGGAAAGCCCTATTCCCTGAAGAGCAGTCAGCCCAGAGTCCCAGCGTCAGCCTCAGCACTGGTCCAGCTAAGGACCCCTCCCAGGACCCAGCCAGTGACAGGAGCTCCAGCCTTGTGGATCTGAGTGCCAGTACTGTCTGCTATATAGAGCCTGTTGGAAAGCTGGGGGAAAAGACCAGACGCCGAGACTTCTCCCAAAGCAACAACCGACTCTCAGACAACACGTAAGTACACTCTTAAACACTGTTACTTCTGACTGTTGCTTCTCAACACTTACTTCTGTTTGTTGCTTCTCAACACCTTTACTTCTAAATGTTCCTTCTAAACACTGTTACTTCTGACTGTTGCTTCTCTTTTCAACACTGTTACTTCTGACTAGGCGATATATCAAATGAATTTGATTAATTAGAATGTGCGTTTTTGAGCGATATTCCAAATGCCTGCATCGCATGAATCATGGTTTAGTTTTTAGTTTTTATCAGCTTTTTTCTCATTGTTTTTTTCTGGTCTCTTTTGCTCAGAGATCTGTATACTGACGAGATGCACGTCTCCTCCCTAACAATGGGAGTCGTCATCCAAGAGGTGGGAAGGCAGGCAAAAAGAATAGGTCCAAAATAAGCCCATATAAACACATTACCCTTATTTTTGGACAGATTCTAGCGCTTCGCCTCTTCCTCTATGGTTTACACACCAAGCCCCTCCCCCTGCCTCTCACGTCAACAAAGTTGTGATATCACATCTTCCTCTCTGACGAGCGGTTTCAACTCGCTATTTGCATTTTGAGGTTTGGTCCAACAGAATCGGTCATATGGACACAAACACATTGAGACATTTTACTATAATAGAGAAGTTACGTTTTTTAACGATACGCTTTTTATGTCTCAACTCCTCAAATTGCGCACAGAGCAGACACTACTAAAACCAGAGTATCAATGAACATTGATTCTGGAAAATTAATGCTCAGTTTGTCGCGCGCGGCATTGTGGTACCACGTACCGTTAGCAGCATTTTAGCCAAAGACTGTTATCCTAGCTGTCTAGTCTGTTTATAAATGTGCATAAGCATAAAACAATTATATAAGGAATTGGCAACTCGTTCTCATTCTGAGAAATAAGGTAGGCCACTTGATTTCAACATCTGAACAAAGTGGACAGGCTAGCATGCTGTTCAAACAGTTGGAGACAGACAGAAGGGTGTGGTCGTAACAATTCAACTGTTGAACCTTGTTAGCAAGCAAATACATCCAGGTAAAGATTAGCTGGCTATTCACTAGCACGTGGGCTTGAGAGATTGTTCTATAGCCTCTAATGCCTGCTACAAGAAGTTAGTCATTATTAGTGAATGTGTTTATTCATGGTTCAAGTTACATTTGTAACAAAAAAAGGCATTTTCATAAACTGACTTGAAAGACAGAAAGCGGCACAGGTCCTAATCCAGGCACTTGTCATCTCCCGTCTGGATTACTGCAACTCGCTGTTGGCTGGCCTCCCTGCCTGTGCCATTAAACCCCTACAACTCATCCAGAATGCCGCAGCCCGTCTGGTGTTCAACCTTCCCATGTTCTCTCACGTCACCCCGCTCCTCCGCACACTCCACTGGCTTCCAGTTGAAGCTCGCATCTGCTACAAGACCATGGTGCTTGCCTACGGAGCTGTGAGGGGAACGGCACCTCCGTACCTCCAGGCTCTGATCAGTCCCTACACCCAAACGAGGGCATTGCGTTCATCCACCTCTGGCCTGCTGGCTCCCCTTCCTCTGCTGAAGCACAGTTCCCGCTCAGCCCAGTCAAAGCTGTTCGCTGCTCTGGCACCCCAATGGTGGAACAAGCTCCCTCACGATGCCAGAACAGCGGAGTCACTCACCACCTTCCAGAGACACTTGAAACCCCACCTCTTTAAGGAATACCTGGGATAGGATAAAGAAATCTTTATACTAAAGTTTTACACGCTTCAGCAGTCGGCGGTCCCGTTCTGTGAGCTTGTGTGGCCTACCACTTCATGGCTGAGCTGTTGTTGCTCCTAGACCTCTTCACAATAACAGCACTGACAGTTGACCGGGGCAGCTCTAGCAGGGCGAACTGACTTGTTGGAAAGGTGTCATCCTATGACGGTGCCACGTTGAAAGTCGCTGAGCTCTTCATTAAGGACATTCTACTGCCAATGTTTGTCTATGGAGATTGCATGGCTGTGTGCTCGATTTAATACACCTGTCAGCAACGGGTGAGGCTGAAATAGCAGAATCCACTAATTTGAAGGGGTTTCCACATACTGCTGTATATATAGGGTATTTCTTACTGTTGCTTCTCTTCTAAACAACGTTATGAGTGACTGTTGTCCAACGTGATGTCAGGAGATCCATTCCTTTTTGTCAACAGGTTAGAAAGTTTCGAAAGCGGACCGTCTTCCATGATTGAACTGGAGGATTGTGAAGAGCATGAGGACATCTGTAAGTGCAGAGCATTGTGCCTTACTGCTTCCTGTTTGCTTACTGCTTCCTGTTTGCTTTGACTTTTTAATTAGATTGTTTTCATTTAAAGTGTGTTGGGATTTTAAATGCACTTTAAATAAAGTTTGATTTAATTTAACACATTTAAACTACAGTGCCTTCAGAAAGTATTCAAACCCCTTGACTTATTTTGTTGTGCTACAGCCTGAGTTAAAAATGGATCCAAATTAAATCTCCCCCATCTACACACAGTACCCCGTAATGACAAAGGGAAAACATATTTTTAGAAATGGTTGCTAATTTATTGACAATGAAATACTGAAATGTCTAATTCACATAAGTATTCACACCTCTGAGTCAATACTTTGTAGAAGTACCTTTGGCAGCGATTACAGCTGTGAGTCTTTCTGGGTAAGTCTCTAAGAGCATTCCACACCTGGATTGTACAACGTTTGCCCATTATTCTTTTCAAAATTCTTCAAGCTCTGTCAAGTTAGTTGTTGATCATTGCTAGACAGCCATTTTCAGGTCTTGCCATAGATTTAAGTAGATTTAAGTCAAAACTGTAACTAGGCCACTCAGGAACATTCACTGTCTTCTTGGTAAGCAACTCCAGTGTAGATTTGGCCTTGTGTTTTAGGTTATTGTCCTGTTGAAAGGTGAATTCACCTCCCAGTGTCTGGTGGAAAGCAGACTGAACCAGGTTTTCCTCTAGTTAATTACTTTACCAAATTTTTTGCAGTTTTACTTTAGTGCCTTATTGCAAACCGGATGCATGTTTTAGAATATTTGTATTCTGTACAGGCTTCCTTCTTTTCACACTGTCATTTAGGTTAGTATTGTGGAGTAACTACAATGTTGTTGATCCATCCTCAGTTTTCTCCTATCACAGCCATTAAATAGTATTAAGATGGTCTGGTCCATTAAATAGTATTAAGATGGTCTGGTCCATTAAATAGTATTAAGATGGTCTGGTCTGGTCCATTAAATAATATTAAGATGGTCTGGTCCATTAAATAGTATTAAGATGGTCTGGTCTGGTCCATTAAATAGTATTAAGATGGTCTGGTCCATTAAATAGTATTAAGATGGTCTGGTCCATTATAGTATTAAGATGGTCTGGTCTGGTCCATTTAAATAATATTAAGATGGTCTGGTCAATTAAATAGTATTAAGATGGTCTGGTCTGGTCCATTAAATAGTATTAAGATGGTCTGGTCTGGTCCATTAAATAGTATTAAGATGGTCTGGTCTGGTCCATTATAGTATTAAGATGGTCTGGTCCATTAAATAGTATTAAGATGGTCTGGTCTGGTCCATTATAGTATTAAGATGGTCTGGTCTGGTCCATTTAAATAATATTAAGATGGTCTGGTCCATTAAATAGTATTAAGATGGTCTGGTCTGGTCCATTAAATAGTATTAAGATGGTCTGGTCTGGTCCATTAAATAGTATTAAGATGGTCTGGTCTGGTCCATTAAATAGTATTAAGATGGTCTGGTCCATTAAATAGTATTAAGATGGTCTGGTCTGGTCCATTAAATAGTATTAAGATGGTCTGGTCTGGTCCATTATAGTATTAAGATGGTCTGGTCTGGTCCATTAAATAGTATTAAGATGGTCTGGTCCATTAAATAGTATTAAGATGGTCTGGTTTGGTCAATTAAATGGTATTAAGATGGTCTGGTCTGGTCAATTAAATAGTATTAAGATGGTCTGGTCCATTAAATAGTATTAAGATGGTCTGGTCCATTAAATAGTATTAAGATGGTCTGGTCTGGTCAATTAAATAGTATTAAGATGGTCTGGTCCATTAAATAGTATTAAGATGGTCTGGTCTGGTCAATTAAATAGTATTAAGATGGTCTGGTCTGGTCAATTAAATAGTATTAAGATGGTCTGGTCCATTAAATAGTATTAAGATGGTCTGGTCTGGTCCATTAAATAGTATTAAGATGGTCTGGTTTGGTCAATTAAATAGTATTAAGATGGTCTGGTCTGGTCCATTAAATAGTATTAAGATGGTCTGGTCTGGTCCATTAAATAGTATTAAGATGGTCTGGTCTGGTCCATTAAATAGTATTAAGATGGTCTGGTCTGGTCAATTAAATAGTATTAAGATGGTCTGGTCTGGTCAATTAAATAGTATTAAGATGGTCTGGTCTGGTCCATTCAACTCTAACTGTTTTAGTCACCATGGCCTCATGGTGAAATCCCTGACCGGTACAGAGATGAGGTAGTCATTCAAAAATCATGTTAACACTATTATTGCACACAGAGTGAGTCCACGCAACTTATGTGACTCGTTAAGCAAATTGTTACTCCTGAACTTATTTAGGCTTGCCATAACAAAGGGGTTGAATACTTATTGACTCAAGACATTTCAGCTTTTCATCTATTTGTAAAAAAAATGTAAACATAATTCCACTTTCACATTATGGGTTATTGTGTGTAGGCCAGTGACAAAAAAAATCTCTATTGAATCCATTTTAAAATCAGGCTGTAACAACTAAATGTGGAAAACGTCAAGGAGTGTGAATACTGTCTGAAGGAGTGTGAATACTGTCTGAAGGAGTGTGAATACTGTCTGAAGGAGTGTGAATACTGTCTGAAGGAGTGTGAATACTGTCTGAAGGAGTGTGAATACTTTTTGAAGGAGTGTGAATACTGTCTGAAGGAGTGTGAATACTGTCTGAAGGAGTGTGAATACTGTCTGAAGGAGTGTGAATACTGTCTGAAGGAGTGTGAATACTGTCTGAAGGAGTGTGAATACTGTCTGAAGGAGTGTGAATACTGTCTGAAGGAGTGTGAATACTGTCTGAAGGAGTGTGAATACTGTCTGAAGGAGTGTGAATACTTTCTGAAGGAGTGTGAATACTTTCTGAAGTACTGTCTGAAGGAGTGTGAATACTTTCTGAAGGAGTGTGAAAACTGTCTGAAGGAGTGTGAATACTGTCTGAATGTCTGAAGGAGTGTGAATACTGTCTGAAGGAGTGTGAATACTGTCTGAAGGAGTGTGAATACTGTCTGAAGGAGTGTGAATACTGTCTGAAGGAGTGTGAATACTGTCTGAAGGAGTGTGAATACTTTCTGAAGGAGTGTGAATACTTTCTGAAGGAGTGTGAATACTGTCTGAAGTACTGTCTGAAGGAGTGTGAATACTTTCTGAAGGAGTGTGAATACTTTCTGAAGGAGTGTGAAAACTGTCTGAAGGAGTGTGAAAACTGGCTGAAGGAGTGTGAAAACTGTCTGAAGGAGTGTGAATACTGTCTGAAGGAGTGTGAATACTGTCTGAAGGAGTGTGAATACTGTCTGAAGGAGTGTGAATACTGTCTGAAGGAGTGTGAATACTGTCTGAAGGAGTGTGAATACTGTCTGAAGGAGTGTGAAAACTGTCTGAAGGAGTGTGAAAACTGTCTGAAGGAGTGTGAAAACTGTCTGAAGGAGTGTGAAAACTGTCTGAAGGAGTGTGAAAACTGTCTGAAGGAGTGTGAAAACTGTCTGAAGGAGTGTGAAAACTGTCTGAAGGAGTGTGAAAACTGTCTGAAGGAGTGTGAAAACTGTCTGAAGGAGTGTGAATACTGTCTGAAGGAGTGTGAATACTGTCTGAAGGAGTGTACTAACCCTTTCTGAAGGACTGTAGTTAGAAACATTGGACCGATCTGGTTCCAAGATGAATGTAGAGCCAACCCAGAAACGTTACAATCCTTTATTTATATAATACTATCTTGTTATTCCTCTGACCTCTAAACCTGACCTCTAAACCTGACCTCTAACCCTGACCTCTAACCCTGACCTCTCCATGACAGGGCTCCCGTCATCCAGAGTGGCGCCCCATCTGTCTATCCATCCGTCTGTCCATCCGTCTGTCCATCCGTCTGTCCCTCCTGGTATCGTGCTGTCAGATCCTGAGGCTGTGACTGTGGCTGTTTGTGCTCCTCCTCTTAGAGCCATCACACTGCAGCTGGAGGACAAGGCCAACCTCGCCGACTGGCTGGCTCTGCTCTGGCCTGCCACCGGGAAACGTACGTACAAACAGACAGAGATGGGGCAATAGGTCAACAATAGTGTAATGTTGTGTTGTGTTGTTGTCGTCAGAGGGAGGCCAGATCAGCCCAGATCATTTCCAGTGGTTCTCGTACCGAGACAGTGCTCTGGGTTACAAGATGGACCTGCTGGCTGAAACCTTCTCTAATGGAAAGATCCTGCTGGGCTCCTACATGAAGAAACCTCTGCTGGTGGACCACAGCGCTACCACTGTGAGTAACCTTTAACCCCTAACCCTCTGCTGGTGGACCACAGCGCTACCACTGTGAGTAACCTTTAACCCCTAACCCTCTGCTGGTGGACCACAGCGCTACCACTGTGAGTAACCTTTAACCCCTAACCCTCTGCTGGTGGACCACAGCGCTACCACTGTGAGTAACCCTGACCTCTAACCTTTAGGTGCGCTACATGACCAAAAGTATGTGGACACCTGCTCGTCTAACATCTTATTCCTAAATCATGGGCATTAATATGGAGTTGGTCCCCCCTTTGCTGCTATAACAGCCTCCACTCTTCTGGGAAGGCTTTCCACTAGATGTTGGAACATTGCTGCAGGGATTTGCTTCCATTCAGCCACAAGAGCATTAGTGAGGTCGGGCACTGATGTTGGGCGATTAGGCCTGGCTTGCAGTCGGTGTTCCAATTCATCCCAAAGGTGTTCGATGGGGTTGAGGTCAGGGCTCTGTGCAGGCCAGTCAAGTTCTTCTACACCGATCTCGACAAACCTTTTCTGTATGGACCTCGCTTTGTGCACAGGGGCATTGTGATGCAGAAACAGGAAAGGGCCTTCCCCAAACTGATGCCACAAAGTTGGAAGCACAGAATCGTCTAGAATGTCATTGTATGCTGTAGCGTTAAGATTTCCCTTCACTGGAACTAAGGGGCCTAGCCTGAACCATGAAAAACAGCCCCAGACCATTATTCCTCCTCCACCAAACTTTACAGTTGGCCCTATGCATTCGGGCAGGTAGCGTTCTCTTGGCGTCCGCCAAACCCAGATTTGTCCGTCGGACAACCAGATGGTGAAATGTGATTCATCACTCCACAGAACGCGTTTCCACTGCTTCAGAGTCCAATGGTGGCGAGCTTTACACCACTCCAGCTGGCGCTTGGCATTGCGAATGGTGACCTTAGGCTTGTGTGCGGCTGCTCGGCCATGGAAACCCATTTCATGAAGACTCCCGACGAACAGTTCTTGTTCTGACGTTGCTTCCGGAGGCAGTTTGGAACTCGGTAGTGAGTGTTGCAACCGAGGACAGACCATTTTTACGCGCTATGTGCTTCAGCACTCGTGTTCCCGTTCTGTGAGCTTGTGTGGCCTACCACCTTGCGGCTGAGCCGTTGTTGCTCCTAGACGTTTCCACTTCATAATAACAGCGCTTACAGTTGACCGGGGCAGCTCTAGCAGGGCAGAAATTTGACGAACTGACTTGTTGTTAAGGTGGCATCCTATGACGTTGCCACGTTGAAAGTCGCTGAGCTCTTCAGTAAGGCCATTCTACTGCCAATGTTTGTCTATGGAGATTGTGTGGCTGTGTGCTCGATTTTATACACCTGTCAGCAACAGGTGTGGCTGAAATGGCCGAATCCACTAATTTGAAGGGGTGTCAACATACACTATATATACAAAAGTATCTATCTGTACCCATTTCTGATGAGTGTGTCCACATACTGCTGTATATACAGTGGGGAAAAAAAGTATTTAGTCAGCCACCAATTGTGCAGGTTCTCCCACTTAAAAAGATGAGAGAGGCCTGTCATTTTCATCATAGGTACACATCAACTATGACAGACAAATTGAGAGAAAAAAAATCCTGAAAATCACATTGTAGGATTTTTAATGAATTTATTTGCAAATTATGGTGGAAAATAAGTATTTGGTCACCTACAAACAAGCAAGATTTCTGGCTCTCACAGACCTGTAACTTCTTCTTTAAGAGGCTCCTCTGTCCTCCACTCGTTACCTGTATTAATGGCAGATGTTTGAACTTTTTATCAGTATAAACCTCAAACAGTCACACTCCAAACTCCACTATGGCCAAGACCAAAGAGCTGTCAAAGGACACCAGAAACAAAATTGTAGACCTGCACCAGGCTGGGAAGACTGAATCTGCAATAGGTAAGCAGCTTGGTTTGAAGAAATCAACTGTGGGAGCAATTATTAGGAAATGGAAGACATTTTTATTTATTTAACCTTTATTTAACCAGGAAGGGCTCATTGAGATTTAAAATCTCTTTTTCAAGAGCGTCCTGGCCAAGATAGGCAGCACCAAGTCATTACAAAAAATTACAGACATACAACATGAAAAACTACAAGTAATCTAGTAAAAACCATTCATGAATTCACAAGAGTATAACAATATCAAAAACAGCAAATTAAAAACATTGACAGGTCAGGGAATCAGCCTCAAAATCCTTCATCAGAGATTTAAAAACCCCAATCGGGACAAGTTCTTCCAGTTTAAAATTATTTTGTAAGGTGTTCCAAGACGATGGCGCAAAGTACATAAAAGACCTTTTACCAAATTCAGTTCGGACATTTGGAACAGTTAGCAGGATAAAGTCCAGTGAACGAAGAGAGTACCCACCATATTTCTGAACAATAAAAATGCCCAAATAAAAAGGTAGTAAACCCAAAATGGCTTTGTAAATAAAAGTATACCAGTGACTGAGCCTACGAGTGACTAGAGAAGGCCAGCCCACCCTGGTATACAAAGTACAGTGGTGCGTAAGGGTTTTGCAGTTTAAAATAAATCTCAAAGTACCATGATAGTGTCAATTGATCTCAAACACTGAGCGGAAGCATTCATATATAAAATATCCCCATAGTCTAGTAAAGGCATAAATGTAGCTGATACTAGCCTCCTTCTGGCTTCAAAAGAAAAACAG
The DNA here is from genome assembly GCF_020615455.1 of Coregonus clupeaformis. NCBI lineage: Eukaryota > Metazoa > Chordata > Actinopteri > Salmoniformes > Salmonidae > Coregonus > Coregonus clupeaformis. The sequence continues at coordinate 132,303 of NW_025534503.1, read as the reverse complement.
GCCTTATTCCTAAAATAAAATCCCAATTTCAGCTTCAATTTTTTTAAGTTGTTGAATATGCAATTTAAAAGAGAGGCCGTCATCAATTAGAATTCCAAGATATTTATATGAGGTTACAACCTCAATCTCCTTGCCCTGACAGGTAGTAACAGGTGAAAGGTTCAGAGGTCTATTTCTTGCATTAGACAACACCATTACAAGACCACTGATAATCTCCCTCGATCTGGGGCTCCACGCAAGATCTCACCCCGTGGGGTCAAAATGATCACAAGAACGGTGAGCAAAAATCCCAGAACCACACGGGGGGACCTAGTGAATGACCTGCAGAGAGCTGGGACCAAAGTAACAAAGCCTACCATCAGTAACACACTACGCCGCCAGGGACTCATCCTGCAGTGCTAGACGTGTCCCCCTGCTTAAGCCAGTACATGTCCAGGCCCGTCTGAAGTTTGCTAGAGTGCATTTGGATGATCCAGAAGAGGATTGGGAGAATGTCATATGGTCAGATGAAACCAAAATATAACTTTTTGGTAAAAACTCAACTCGTCGTGTTTGGAGGACAAAGAATGCTGAGTTGCATCCAAAGAACACCATACCTACTGTGAAGCATGGAGTTGGAAACATCATGCTTTGGGGCTGTTTTTCTGCAAAGGGACCAGGACGACTGATCCGTGTAAAGGAAAGAATGAATGGGGCCATGTATCGTGAGATTTTGACTGAAAACCTCCTTCCATCAGCAAGGGCATTGAAGAAGAAACGTGGCTGGGTCTTTCAGCATGACAATGATCCCAAACACACCGCCCGGGCAACGAAGGAGTGGCTTCGTAAGAAGCATTTCAAGGTCCTGCAGTCTCCAGATCTCAACCCCATAGAAAATCTTTGGAGGGAGTTGAAAGTCCGTGTTGCCCAGCGACAGCCCCAAAACATCACTGCTCTAGAGGAGATCTGCATGGAGGAATGGGCCAAAATACCAGCAACAGTGTGTGAAAACCTTGTGAAGACTTACAGAAAACGTTTGACCTGTGTCATTGCCAACAAAGGGTATATAACAAAGTATTGAGAAACTTTTGTTATTGACCAAATACTTATTTTCCACCATAATTTGCAAATAAATTCATAAAAAATCCTACAATGTGATTTTCTGGATTTTTTTCCCTCATTTTGTCTGTCATAGTTGACGTGTACCTATGATGAAAATTACAGGCCTCTCATCTTTTTAAGTGGGATAACTTGCACAATTGGTGGCTGACTAAATACTTTTTTCCCCCACTGTATAGTGTTTATCATATCAGAATGAGAATATCAGTTCAGAGTGATGTCAGATACGTCATATCAGAATGAGTGTAGGGCTGGGCAATATATCGAATGAATGTTTTAGAGCGATGTTCCAAATGCCTATATCACTCCACAGACACCAAGCCCCTCCTCCTTAACACTCCACAGACACCAAGCCCCTCCTCCTTAACACTCCACAGACACCAAGCCCCTCCTCCTTATCACTCCACAGACACCAAGCCCCTCCTCCTTAACGCTCCACAGACACCAAGCCCCTCCTCCTTAACACTCCACAGACACCAAGCCCCTCCTCCTTAACACTCCACAGACACCAAGCCCCTCCTCCTTAACACTCCACAGACACCAAGCCCCTCCTCCTTAACACTCCACAGACACCAAGCCCCTCCTCCTTAACACTCCATAGACACCAAGCCCCTCCTCCTTAACACTCCACAGACACCAAGCCCCTCCTCTTTAACACTCCACAGACACCAAGCCCCTCCCCCGGCTCGTGTTAATATTTATAAAAAAAATTCTCTCTGCATTGTTGGGAAGGGCCCGTAAGTAAGCATTTCACTGTAAATCTACACTTGTTGTTTACGAAAAATGTAACAAATAACATTTGATTTGTTTAAACTCGCTATTTGCATTTGAGGTTTGGTCCAACAGAACCGGTCATATGGACACAGAAACACAGAGACATTATTTTACTGTAATAGAGGAGAAGTTAGCCTTTCTAACTATACCCTTTTTATGTCTCAACTTCCAACATGTAGAACAGAGCAGACTAAAACGAGAGTGTCAATGAACATGTGGTAAAGTAATGCTCAGTACAGCTAGCAGCAATCTAGCCACAGGCTGTCAGCTGTCTAGTCTGTGTGTTATGAATGTGCAATGAGCACAAAAATACGCATTTATATAAGGAATTGCCAACTTGTTGTTATTCTGAGAAATAAGCATCTTATCCAGGTAGGCTACTTGATTTCAATATCTTAAAGTGAACAGGTGTTCAAACAATTGGAGGCGGCCAGGAGGGTGTGTTCATAACAGTTCAACTGTTCTACCGTCTTAGCAAGCATCCAAGTTGGCTTGCCTTTTAAATATAAAGATTAGCTGGCTAATCACTAACACGTGGGCTTGTGCTTGAGAGATTTGTTTATGAGGCCCGTGTTAATTTTCTATAATGACTGCTACAAGATGTTGGTCATTATTAGTGGATGTGCGTTGTGGATAGTTCTGATTCAATTTGTTACAAAAAGGGAATTTTCATAGACAGACATGAAAGCCAGAATAGTGATTATTGCAAAAAAAGGTTAAACTATTTTGATAAAATAATGTAATTATTAGTGTGGCTGTGGAAGGCTTATATTTAGGTATAATTTTGTGTTTTGACCTTTTTAATTGTGCAACAAAACTTATTCAGAGAACTTTTAAAATGTAGTGATATATCGTGAGTCGCCCATAAGTTTGAAATAGGGATGCACATTTCGGTATATTTTGCTGCTGGCGAACCTACCCTCATTAACCGGACAACAAACTGATTTGCCTAACAGTATGCATGCATACAAGGAACGGAAATGTTTCATTAATTAACCTCTTATGGATCGGACCCTTTTTTTTCAATTTTCACCTAAAATGACATACCCAAATCTAACTGCCTGTAGCTCAGGACCTGAAGCAAGGCTATGCATATTCTTGATACGATTTGAAAGGAAACACTTTGAAGTTTGTAACTGTGAAATTAATGTAGGAGAATATAACACATTAGATCTGGTAAAAGATAATACAAACAAAAAATATGCATTTTTGTGTTTTTTGTTCCATCTTTGAAATGCAAGAGAAAGGCCACAATATAATATTGCAGTTTAGGCGCAATTTAGATTTTGGCCAACAGATGGCAGCAGTGTGTGACGTTTCGGATTGATCCAGTGAAGCATTGCAATACTGGACTATTATGTACTTGGAAATGTAATTGATACATTTCCAAGTACATAACTATAGAGAACATATATATATTTTGTATTACCATATCATTTTTGTAAGTTTACACACTCCCAGGAATGTCATACATGATGGATCATTAGCTTATACACTAACTTTCACACATCTAGATGGCCGGGCGGGGTGGGTGTGGAGCCAGAGACAGCAGGGGTTCAAACTGTAAAACCCAGTTCCTACATTTGAATATAAAAAATGATTTTATCAAACAAAACGATGCTACATTTTATCTTTGGGACCCTTAGGATGACAAATCAGAGCAAGATTACTGAATGTAAGTACATTATTTACCTTCAGAGGTGAATATATCAAACCAGTTGCCTTGATACGTTTTTTGTTGTTGTGCACTCTCCTCAGTATTTTTTCACTGAAATGGCTAATGTAAATTGGACAGTGCAGTTAGATTAACAATAATTTACGCTTTCTGCCCATATAAGACATGTCTATGTCCTGGAAAGTTTGCTGTTACTTACAACAGTCATGCTAACCACATTAGCGCATGTTAGCTCAACCGTCCCGTATACGGGACACCGATCCCGTAGAGGTTAACAGCTTAATGGAAACATGCAACAATAGCAAGCCTATAGTCTTACAGTTAAAAGGCTATAGCCTATTATTGAACATGCAACTCATGTAATGAAGCAGCTAATAAAATGTAATTTTGCTGCCTCTCTAACCTGGTGGTCCCTGCACGCACGACCCACGTGGAGTTCCAGGTCTCAGGAAGCCTCTAGAACTGCTGTTCTGTGGCCAACAAGGCAGAGTTCATCTCAGTCTATGCTACCCTCCAGTCCCTCGACTTCTTGGCACTGACGGAAACATGGATTACCACTGAAAACACTGCTACTCCTACTGCTCTCTCCTCGTCTGACCATGTGTTCTCGCATACCCCGAGAGCATCTGGTCAGCGGGGTGGTGGCACAGGAATCCTCATCTCTCCCAAGTGGACATTCTCTATTTTTCCCCTGACTCATCTGTCTATCTCCTCATTTGAATTCCATGCTGTCACAGTCACTAGCCCATTCAAGCTTAACATCCTTGTCATTTATCGCCCTCCAGGTTCCCTTGGAGAGTTCATCAATTAGCTTGACGCCTTGATAAGTTCCTTTCCTGAGGATGGCTCACCCCTCACAGTTCTGGGGGACTTCAACCTCCCTACGTCTACCTTTGACTCATTTCTCTCTGCCGCCTCCTTTCCACTCCTCTCCTCTTTTGACCTCACCCTCTCACCGCCCCCCCCCCTACTCACAAGGCAGGCAATACGCTTGACCTCATCTTTACTAGATGCTGTTCTTCTACTAATCTCACTGCAACTCCCCTCCATGTCTCCGACCACTACTTTGTATCCTTTTCTCTCTCGCTCTCCTCCAACACTACTCACTCTGCCCCTACTCAGATGGTAATGCGCCGTCGCAACCTTCGCTCTCTCTCTCCCCCTCTACTCTCTCCTCTTCCATCCTATCATCTCTTCCCTCTGCCCCATCCTTCTCCCTCCAATTTCCTGATTCTGCCTCCTCAACCCTCCTCTCCTCCCTTTCTGCATCCTTTGACTCTCTATGTCCCCTATCCTCCCGGCCGGCTCGGTCCTCCCCTCCAGCTCCGTGGCTTGATGACTCATTGCGAGCTCACAGAACAGGGCTCCGGGCAGCTGAGTGGAAATGGAGGAAAACTAGACTCCCTGCGGACCTGGCATCTTTTCACTCCCTCCTCTCTACATTTTCTTCATCTGTTTCTGCTGCTAAAGCCACTTTCTACCACTCTAAATTCCAAGCATCTGCCTCTAACCCTAGGAAGCTCTTTGCCACCTTCTCCTCCCTGCTGAATCCTCCTCCTCCTCCCCCCTCCCTCCTCCCTCTCTGTGGATGACTTCGTCAACCATTTTGAAAAGAAGGTTGACGACATCCGATCCTCGTTTGTTAAGTCTAATGACACTGCTGGTCCTGCTCACACTGCCCTACCCTATGCTTTGACTTCTTTCTCCCCTCTCTCTCCAGATAAAATCTTGCAACTTGTGACGGCCGGCCGCCCAAAAACCTGCCCGCTTGACCCTATCCCCTCCTCTCTTCTCCAGACCATCTCCGGTGACCTTCTCCCTTACCTCACCTCGCTGATCAACTCATCCTTGACCGCTGGCTATGTCCCTTCCGTCTTCAAGAGAGCGAGAGTTGCACCCCTTCTCAAAAAACCAACACTCGATCCCTCTGATGTCAACAACTACAGACCAGTATCCCTTCTTTCTTTTCTCTCCAAAACTCTTGAGCGTGCCGTCTTTAGCCAACTCTCTTGCTATCTCTCTCAGAATGACCTTCTTGATCCAAACCAGTCAGGTTTCAAGACTGGTCATTCAACTGAGACTGCTCTTCTCTGTGTCACAGAGGCTGTCCGCACTGCTAAAGCTAACTCTCTCTCCTCTGCTCTTATCCTTCTAGACCTATCCGCTGCCTTTGATACTGTGAACCATCAGATCCTCCTCTCCACCCTCTCCGAGCTGGGCATCTCCGGCGCGGCTCACTCTTGGATTGCGTCCTACCTGACCGGTCGCTCCTTCCAAGTGGCGTGGCGAGAATCTGTCTCCGCACCACGTGCTCTCACCACTGGTGTCCCCCAGGGCTCAGTTCTAGGCCCTCTCCTATTCTCGCTATACACCAAGTCACTTGGCTCTGTCATATCCTCACATGGCCTCTCCTATCATTGCTACTCAGACGACACACAACTAATCTTCTCCTTTCCCCCTTCTGATAACCAGGTGGCGAATCGCATCTCTGCATGTCTGGCAGACATATCAGTATGGATGACGGATCACCACCTCAAGCTGAACCTTGGCAAGACGGAGCTGCTCTTCCTCCCGGGGAAGGACTGCCCGTTCCATGATCTCGCCATCACGGTTGACAACTCCGTTGTGTCCTCCTCCCAGAGTGCGAAGAGCCTTGGCGTGACCCTGGACAACACCCTGTCGTTCTCCGCTAATATCAAGGCGGTGACCCGATCTTGTAGGTTCATGCTCTACAACATTCGGAGAGTACGACCCTGCCTTACACAGGAAGCGGCACAGGTCCTAATCCAGGCACTTGTCATCTCCCGTCTGGATTACTGCAACTCGCTGTTGGCTGGGCTCCCTGCCTGTGCCATTAAACCCCTACAACTTATCCAGAACGCTGCAGCCCGTCTGGTGTTCAACCTTCCCAAGTTCTCTCACGTCACCCCGCTCCTCCGCACACTCCACTGGCTTCCAGTTGAAGCTCGCATCTGCTACAAGACCATGGTGCTTGCCTACGGAGCTGTGAGGGGAACGGCACCTCCGTACCTTCAGGCTCTGATCAGTCCCTACACCCAAACGAGGGCACTGCGTTCATCCACCTCTGGCCTGCTGGCCCCCCTACCTCTGCGGAAGCACAGTTCCCGCTCAGCCCAGTCAAAACTGTTCGCTGCTCTGGCACCCCAATGGTGGAACAAGCTCCTTCACAACGCCAGGACAGCGGAGTCACTGACCACCTTCCGGAGACACTTGAAACCCTACCTATTTAAGGAATACCTGGGATAGGATAAAGTAATCCTTCTACCCCTCTTTACCCCCGAAAAAAATAAAAAAACATTGTAAAGTGGTTATCCCACTGGCTATAAGGTGAATGCACCATTTTGTAAGTCGCTTTGGATGAGGGAGGGAGGGAGGGAGGGAGGGAGGGATTCCATATTCAATATAGAGGGCTGATATTTTTATTTTTCAGGTTTGGCTTTTTCAGGAGAGGCTTTATTACTGCCACTTTTAGTGAGTTTGGTTCACATCCAGAGGATAGGGAGACATTTATTATGTTCAACATAGGAGGACCAAGCACAGGCAGTAGCTCTTTCAGTAGTTTAGTTGGAATAGGGTCCTGTAGGCAGTTCTGTGCAGACTCAGGACAACAGCGTTTTGCAGAAATACGCATATTAAAGTCCACAATTTGTTTTCTAAGGATCATGATCTTTTCTTGGAAGAAGTTCTTAAATTCATCACTGCTAGGCCGTCCTCCCTTTTTTAAATTTGTTTTTATTCTGCTCAATAAGATTGGATCAGTAGGCTGATCGAATAGCAGGCTGTGATGGATCAGTAGGCTGATCGAATAGCAGGCTGTGATGGATCAGTAGGCTGATCGAACAGCAGGCTGTGATGGATCAGTAGGCTGATCGAATAGCAGGCTGTGATGGATCAGTAGGTTGATCGAACAGCAGGCTGTGATGGATCAGTAGGCTGATCGAACAGCAGGCTGTGATGGATCAGTAGGCTGATCGAATAGCAGGCTGTGATGGATCAGTAGGCTGATCGAACAGCAGGCTGTGATGGATCAGTAGGCTGATCGAACAGCAGGCTGTGATGGATCAGTAGGCTGATCGAATAGCAGGCTGTGATGGATCAGTAGGTTGATCGAACAGCAGGCTGTGATGGATCAGTAGGCTGATCGAACAGCAGGCTGTGATGGATCAGTAGGCTGATCGAATAGCAGGCTGTGATGGATCAGTAGGCTGATCGAATAGCAGGCTGTGATGGATCAGTAGGCTGATCGAATAGCAGGCTGTGATGGATCAGTAGGCTGATCGAATAGCAGGCTGTGATGGATCAGTAGGCTGATCGAATAGCAGGCTGTGATGGATCAGTAGGCTGATCGAATAGCAGGCTGTTGTTCCAGAGTATATAACCTCCTAACCATCTGTGTGGTGTTGTTCCAGGTGTATAACCTCCTAACCATCTGTGTGGTGTTGTTCCAGGTGTATAACATCCTAACCATCTGTGTGGTGTTGTTCCAGGTGTATAACCTCCTAACCATCTGTGTGGTGTTGTTCCAGGTGTATAACCTCCTAACCATCTGTGTGGTGTTGTTCCAGGTGTATAACCTCCTAACCATCTGTGTGGTGTTGTTCCAGGTGTATAACCTCCTAACCATCTGTGTGCTGTTGTTCCAGGTGTATAACCTCCTAACCATCTGTGTGGTGTTGTTCCAGAGTATATAACCTCCTAACCATCTGTGTGGTGTTGTTCCAGGTGTATAACCTCCTAACCATCTGTGTGGTGTTGTTCCAGGTGTATAACCTCCTAACCATCTGTGTGGTGTTGTTCCAGAGTATATAACCTCCTAACCATCTGTGTGCTGTTGTTCCAGGTGTATAACCTCCTAACCAGCTCAGTGACTGTGACGATCAACGGCAAAGAGAACCATTATAACCCAGGACAGACCTTCATGGTCCCATGTGGTGAGTTAGAACCCAGGACAGGCCATGCCTTCTGACCCCCTCCCTGTGTTGTCCAACAGGCCATGCCTTCTGACCCCCTCCCTGTGTTGTCCAACAGGCCATGCCTTCTGACCCCCTCCCTGTGTTGTCCAACAGGCCATGCCTTCTGACCCCTTCCCTGTGTTGTCCAACAGGCCATGCCTTCTGACCCCCTCCCTGTGTTGTCCAACAGGCCATGCCTTCTGACCCCCCTCCCTGTGTTGTCCAACAGGCCATGCCTTCTGACCCCCCTCCCTGTGTTGTCCAACAGGCCATGCCTTCTGACCCCCCTCCCTGTGTTGTCCAACACGCCATGCCTTCTGACCCCCTCCCTGTGTTGTCCAACAGGCCATGCCTTCTGACCCCTTCCCTGTGTTGTCCAACAGGCCATGCCTTCTGACCCCCTCCCTGTGTTGTCCAACAGGCCATGCCTTCTGACCCCCTCCCTGTGTTGTCCAACAGGCCATGCCTTCTGACCCCCTCCCCTGTGTTGTCCAACAGGCCATGCCTTCTGACCCCCTCCCTGTGTTGTCCAACAGGCCATGCCTTCTGACCCCCTCCCTGTGTTGTCCAACAGGCCATGCCTTCTGACCCCCTCCCTGTGTTGTCCAACAGGCCATGCCTTCTGACCCCCTCCCTGTGTTGTCCAACAGGCCATGCCTTCTGACCCCCTCCCTGTGTTGTCCAACAGGCCATGCCTTCTGACCCCCCTCCCTGTGTTGTCCAACAGGCCATGCCTTCTGACCCCCTCCCTGTGTTGTCCAACAGGCCATGCCTTCTGACCCCCCTCCCTGTGTTGTCCAACAGGCCATGCCTTCTGACCCCCTCCCTGTGTTGTCCAACAGGCCATGCCTTCTGACCCCCTCCCTGTGTTGTCCAACAGGCCATGCCTTCTGACCCCCTCCCTGTGTTGTCCAACAGGCCATGCCTACAGCCTCCACAACCTGACCCAGGAACCTGCTGCTCTACACTTCACCAGGATGCTGGCAGAGAGCTCAGATTGAGGCCTGGGGACCACAGCCAGGGGTTCAGTACAGGACAGAGAAGTGAAGGAGCCTTACAGAGGACCACCAGGTACCTCAACTGAACAGAGTGAGACCAGCAGAAAATAACCCCATACCTACTGTAAAATATGGTGGTGGATCTTTGATGTTTTGGGGCTATTTTGCTTCCACTGGTCCTGGAGCCCTTGTTAAGATCAATGGCATCATTAACTTTACCCAGTACCAGGACATTTTAGCCAAAAACTTGGTTGCCTCTGAATCTTGGCTGCAAGTGGATCATCCAGCAATACAATTACCCCAAGCACACATCAGAATCCACAAAGAAATTGTTAATTGACCGTAAAATCAACATTTTGCATTGGCCATCTCAGTCTCCAGACTTCAACCCCATTGAAAACCTGTGGTTTGATTTGAAGAGGGCAGTCCATAAGCGCAGACAGGATATCAAAGATCTGGAAAGATTCTGTATGGAGGAATGGTCTAAGATCCCTCCCAACGTGGTACCAAATCTCATAAAACATTTATGAAAAAGGATCAGTGCCGTTATCATCTCAAGGTATTGAAAACAGGGGTGCCAATAATTTTGACCCATATCTTTATGAGAAAAATATTTGTTACTTGTTAAACAACATCTCCTTCTCTGAGCAATTCTATTAGTATTTTTTGTTGTTGTTGTTGCTCACTGTATATATTTTGTTTGTTTGTTTGGCCGATTGAATGCGTTCCTCTTAATAATAGTAACTACTTTTTCTCTTAGATTGGCAATATAGCAATATAGGGGTGGTGGACTAAACTATCTTTAGGATGGGATAATTGAGAAGTTTTACTTTGTGGGACAATTATACTTCTAGCAGTCTTACAGCATATTTGTAACTATCTCTCTATTCTCTCCCTTTCTCCCTCCATGTCTCACCACTCAGTCTCTCACGCCAGTTAAAAGATGGCTGGTGGCTATGGGAAGTTAATTTCAGATTGTTATATATATTAATTAATTTCAGTTGGCTCTCTCCAGCTCACTATCCCTCCTTGGAGGACAGGGGGTTCACTGAGTCACTTTTATTTGGGGGGGGCTGCAGACTCCCTGCCCCTGGGCTGAGGAGGCGAGTGTCTGAAGGAATGGCTGATAACTGAAGGGAGGGAGAAGTCTTTTGTCACAATCGTCTTCTTCTTCTTTTTTTTCCATTTGAGCCATGTCTCAGAGATGGGCCGAGTGCCCCTGAAAGTTTAAACAAAATGCCTCCCCTGAGAGTCCAACGCAGAAAGCCCTTTAGGGGGGTGTCACACAAACACACACACACACTTACCTTACCCTTAAGTGGTTAAGAACATTGTGCCAGTAACCGAAAGGTCGCTGGTTCGACTCCCCCGGCCGGGCAAAGTGGAAAGATCAGCCGTTCTGCTCTTGAGCAAGGCAGCGACAGGGCGCCGATGATGTGGATGTCGATTAAGGCAGCCCCCTGCACCTCTCTGATTCAGAGGAGTTGGGTTAAATGCTTAAGACACATTGCTGTTGAATGCATTCAGTTGTGCAAATGGCTAGGTATCCCCTTTCCCTTACGTATTCTTATCTTTGATGATTTTCTATTGTTGTTGCATGGTGTATACCATGTGTATCCTGTATGTATGGCTAATAAAACTTGAAACTTACCTGACCTGCCAGTGTGCTCAGGGAATGGCGTCTCTGGATTTAAGGGAAACAAGCTGTGATTATCTTGTAACTCCTCCCTGGTTAGGAGCGACACTGTCTGAGGTGAAATATAGTTTAATAAGACCGTTTATAAACTCATGAGCTTATAGTTTGGGACACTTGTGTACTGACAGTTGACAGTGATACTGTTTATTTCAGTGACAACATGTTGCAGCTCTCTCTTGTGAAGGGAGCAGTGAGTCTGTGTGAGTGGAGATGGACAGGGCTGCTGCAGCATTGCCGCGTTGTGGATATTTAACACGTTAGCTTTGGCAGAGTTGTGTGGTGTGAAAACACACTGATTTCCTAAGTGCCAATCATATCAGCCTCGCCGTGAGAGAGGAAGCAGAGAGCAAACATCTGTGTGTGCTTGTGTGTGTGTGTGTGTGTGTGTGCCACTGGTAGCAGACTGGCTCGTGTCTGTCTGACTTTCTGTCTGTGTGTGTGAGGGTGACCCTCCTTCCCTCCCTGGGTTCAAGAGGCCCTGGCTTCTCCTACATGTCACTATCACCCTGAGTTACGACACCAGGGTCTCTACCTCTCTCTCCCCTGCCTCTCTCCTTCTCTCCCTTCATCCATCCCTCCTTCTCTCCAGCCGGGAGTCACCCATCCGAAACGATGTTAAAACAGGGTCATCACCCGCGTACACTTAAAGGGTGTCAGTTTAACCTGCTCTGAAATACTTACGGCTATTATTATATCTTATAAATCATTAAGAAAGTGTAATTATACGAACATTTCATGGAGGAAATGTGCAAGATGACACATGGGAAGGATAATTTAATGGGCCAGCAAGTCCCAGCACTGTGAGAGAAAATATTGAGGTTAGGTTTCTTTTTTACTGCACTGCCGTAGGGGTGGGGAGACAGAGTTAGAGAGAGAGAGAGAGAGAGAGAGACAGTGAGGCCTCGTCAATATCCACAGCATGTAAAAATAACTTCTCATTTCACTCTTTAGACCAGGAGGCTATTCTTACTGTTTATGACATGAGGTTTATGATATGGAAATGTGAATGCATCACGTCTCCATATCATAAAACTCATGTCATAAACAGTGTCAACGTTTATGATCACTATGTTTGATGTACAGTTACAAGATGACATGGCGTCATACCCTGAGTTGTTCTGAACAGAATGAGCCTATGTTTGTCTATTGAGAAGAAACTTTGCTGCGGAACACACACCTAAATGCACTAATGCCTCCTTTCTATGCCCACCAACATTATGATCTGTTTCTCTGAATTGCCTTGTGAAAGCCTAACACTGTAAGATCGTATTTTATAACGTAGCTAGTCGTGTTGGAAATACAACAAGCTTTCAAATGATGCCCACCTGACCCAGATTGCGATATATAATGGTCCGTTTTGGGATTGAGTAAATAACAACTAATTGTGTGGTGGCGGGGATGCAAGGTTGTGCTCTAAACAAAACATTTACAAGTGTACTTGCTTTAGTTCCTCAACAGCACATCTAGGAGAGCTAAAAAAAAACACCTTATAGTTGAAGACTCTTCTTTGAGTCATAAAAGTGCATTGAAATGACTTAGGAACTGTGTAGCCACTTGGAGACACCAGTTAGTCCTCTCATTCAAGCCCTTGTCATTTTTTTGTCTTATGTTGCACCTACCCCACATTTTCCAGGAATATTCTTATCATGTTTCTGAATGTATCCAGAGTATTTTCAGATTTCGTTATCAACAAATGCTGCGAAAAGTACAGTAAATGTAAAATGCACACAGAATCAAGTGTAATGTTTGGATTCAGTCTTGTGTCAGGTGAACTGTTGTGTCCTCAACTTTGGTCTAATAATTTCCCCGTTATCTCCAAACTGTTCCCTTTCAATTGCTACCAGGTTTATGCATATGTTTCATATTTCTTCTGTAAGAAACATTTCAATTTAGCCCTATCCATATAGGCCAATTCCCATGAGTGTAGAGGGTTAATTGATGTTCCTAAACACATATATAAATCGAAGAGTTAAGTTGCTAATGTTCTATATTACTAAGAAACTCTATAAAAAAAAGCTCTATAAAATGGGAACGTAATTGAGTTTATTACATTGCTAGGTGTTTTTTCGAGCATGGTTATTCTACAATAATAGATTCAGTTAATGACAGTGGAACATCTGCTAATTCATACAAAAGTTAACAGTTATTATCATACCTGTGCAGATGTTAATAGGAAATGAATTGAATGCAGGCTGGTATATAAGGAGACATGAAAATACCTAGAAATGTCCTGTTCTGCCGTTGTTGTTGTTGTTGTTTGGGATGTAAGTGATACATGAAATGTCTCTTTAATCAGACGTCTGTCAATCCAACAGGAATTACTCTGGGTTTCAAGTAGGTCTGGAGTTTGGGAAACCCCGGTTAGCTAGCTAATGTCATTAGCAAAGGTTAAACAGTAGACAAAGGTGGGAAACAAGGAGTCATTTTTAAAGTTAACGTTACAGGTATGAAATATTTTGTTACTTTACCTCAATTAAGCTTGCTATTATAGCTAGATATTGTGTTAGGCTATGATGTGTCGCATTTCATTTGATGCAGGCTGGCTAGTTTGTTGCAATGTTAGCTAACGTTAGTTAATGTCAACCAATTTGACTAGCTAACTAGCCATAACTGTCTGGCTTAGCTAACTAGCAATGGAGTTGAATATTCATTTAACGTTAGGTAACTAGTTAAACTGCTTAGTAGCTATACGTTTTCCAATAACGTTAATGTCAATATTACATATTGTCGTTTTAAGCGCAAAACGTACGCGCGTAAAATTAGAGGTTAGCTAGCGTTGGCTATCCTATGAATATAATATCCACAGAGTTAACATTACTATTATCTTTAATATAGTTAAGGTTAACGTTACTGGACTGATCTGATGCTGCCTACGATTAATGTTAACAATTATCGTTTAGTAGTGTCAAAGTCGCGTCAATTCAAATCTGGTATTAGGAACAAAAGAGGTCAACACGACTTCTAAGATATACTAGTTATTTTAATTAATGCAAAAACCTTCAATGGTAAACAGTGGAGGCTCCTGAAAAAATTCTCAGGGGGGGCAATTTTTCTGATGATTTAGGTGACCTACACACATTTAAAAAAAGATACAGTGGGGGAAAAAAGTATTTAGTCAGCCACCAATTGTGCAAGTTCTCCCACTTAAAAAGATGAGAGAGGCCTGTAATTTTCATCATAGGTACACGTCAACTATGACAGACAAATTGAGAAAAAAATATCCTGAAAATCACATTGTAGGATTTTTTTATGAATTTATTTGCAAATTATGGTGGAAAATAAGTGTTTGGTCACCTACAAACAAGCAAGATTTCTGGCTCTCACAGACCTGTAACTTCTTCTTTAAGAGGCTCCTCTGTCCTCCACTCGTTACCTGTATTAATGGCACCTGTTTGAACTTGTTATCAGTATAAAAGACACCTGTCCACAACCTCAAACAGTCACACTCCAAACTCCACTATGGCCAAGACCAAAGAGCTGTCAAAGGACACCAGAAACAAAATTGTAGACCTGCACCAGGCTGGGAAGACTGAATCTGCAATAGGTAAGCAGCTTGGTTTGAAGAAATCAACTGTGGGAGCAATTATTAGGAAATGGAAGACATACAAGACCACTGATAATCTCCCTCGATCTGGGGCTCCACGCAAGATCTCACCGCGTGGGGTCAAAATGATCACAAGAACGGTGAGCAAAAATCCCAGAACCACACGGGGGGACCTAGTGAATGACCTGCAGAGAGCTGTAACAAAGCCTACCATCAGTAACACACTACGCCGCCAGGGACTCAAATCCTGCAGTGCCAGACGTGTCCCCCTGCTTAAGCCAGTACATGTCCAGGCCCGTCTGAAGTTTGCTAGAGTGCATTTGGATGATCCAGAAGAGGATTGGGAGAATGTCATATGGTCAGATGAAACCAAAATAGAACTTTTTGGTAAAAACTCAACTCGTCGTGTTTGGAGGACAAAGAATACTGAGTTGCATCCAAAGAACACCATACCTACTGTGAAGCATGGGGGCGGAAACATCATGCTTTGGGGCTGTTTTTCTGCAAAGGGACGAGGACGACTGATCCGTGTAAAGGAAAGAATGAATGGGGCCATGTATCGTGAGATTTTGAGTGAAAACCTTCCATCAGCAAGGGCATTGAATATGAAACGTGGCTGGGTCTTTCAGCATGACAATGATCCCAAACACACCGCCCGGGCAACGAAGGAGTGGCTTCGTAAGAAGCATTTCAAGGTCCTGGAGTGGCCTAGCCAGTCTCCAGATCTCAACCCCATAGAAAATCTTTGGAGGGAGTTGAAAGTCTGTGTTGCCCAGCGACAGCCCCAAAACATCACTGCTCTAGAGGAGATCTGCATGGAGGAATGGGCCAAAATACCAGCAACAGTGTGTGAAACCCTTGTGAAGACTTACAGAAAACGTTTGACCTGTGTCATTGCCAACAAAGGGTATATAACAAAGTATTAAGAAACTTTTGTTATTGACCAAATACTTATTTTCCACCACAATTTGCAAATAAATTCATTAAAAATGCTACAATGTGATTTTCTGGAATTTTTTTCTCATTTTGTCTGTCATAGTTGACGTGTACCTATGATGAAAATTACAGGCCTCATCTTTTTAAGTGGGAGAACTTGCACAATTGGTGGCTGACTAAATACTTTTTTTCCCCACTGTATGTCCAGCAACAACATGAAGACAGGGGCAGCATATAAGTCAATGCCAGAAGCATTTATTGACTGATCTCAAAAGTGTTGGCTTACAAAAGCAAAATAAGTTATCACAGTAAAAATAATCAAGGGTGTTCTTTCACATTCCTCAACACTGCATAAACAATATGCATTTCCATAAACAAATGAAATATCAGCTGAAAATACAGCATCTTGGTATTTGTTCAGATTGCAGGATCAACAAGAGCTTTTACCACATTTTTTGCCTCATGGTTGAATTGGAAATATGTGCACCTGAGCATAATTCACAACAAGCAAGCAGGAGCTTTTGATAGAGGCTACTGAAAACATTGATGCAAGTTATTGGTAATAAGAAATTTTTATAGACTTCCATATTCTGCCCTCTTGTATAGATTTGTGAAAATGAACAGTGATAGACATTTTGCCTGAAAACAGAATTTGAAAATAATTTCTAGAAAAGGTAAACACAGCTATCTGTATGGCTTTGTAAAAATGAACTATATTCTGGCCAATTGTATAGATTTGTAAATATGAACAACCATATTCTGGCCAATTGTATAGATTTGTAAAATGAACATGAACAGATTATTATTTTTTTAAAACTTTTTTAAAATTAAAAATAACTATTTTAAACAACATCAACTGTGAACTGATTTGGGCGTGTGTGTGTTAAAGAGACAGACAGGGAGGGACAAAGAGAGAGAGAGGCTACATTACTTGTACTGAAACTGTTCTCTTCTCTCTTTCAATGCAGCAAAGCGGTCAATGACTTTCTCATTGAAATCAGGCATGCTGAGGACTAGTTCCCTCTCCATGGAAAGCATGGCCAGTGCATTCAGACGTTCCTGGCCCATTGAATTTCGCAGGAATGTCTTAACTCGTGTCAAAGTTGAGAAACATCTCTCAGCTTCAGCTGTTGTCATGGGAGTAGTTATGAGGATGTTCAACAGAGTCACAGTCTCAGAGAACGTCTCCTGGAGGTTGTAGCTCATGAGAACCTGGTACAGTGCCAGTGCACCACGGTTTGACTTTCTCGTCGTCGGCAAAAAGACCGTTCAGTCTCTCCAAAAGCACACTGGCGATTGAGACTGAGGTTGATTCCGAGATGGGAAGGAACTCAAAAAAAGCGCTCCTGCACTTTGTGGTTGCTATCTATGTACCTCAGCACAAGCACCAGCTGTGTCTGTGTAGAAACGTCCGTGGTCTCGTCAGCTTGGATAGCTACGAAGTTCGCCGACTTCACCTCCTCCACAATATGTTCCCTCATGACCGCTAGCATACACTCCAGTAGCTCTGAACGCTAGCCATCTTTGATAGTAGTACGTGAATTGATTGACGCTGCTACCCGCTCTTTTCTTAGTTACGTTCATGGTTATGTTACGTATGACGAAAGCGCGTAAGTGCAAGCCCTCAGAAACCCATAGAGATTGTATTGAAAGCTCTGATATTTGAAAAAAAAAAGATTTTACATGAGAGGCTATGACAGACTTCTGGGGCGATTTTCAACCTGACTGAAATCGCCCCAAAAGGGGCGGGGCCATTTGAAGCACGACTTTAGCCTGATTGGACATTTAGTGGCAGATCAGACGTCTAGATTAGAACACTGATAACTACTGTTGCTGTGATATAATTGATTCGAAAAAAAATCCCTTTTCCCGTTTGGCAGTGCGTCGCCCATATCGCCCTAATGAACACACCGCCCCTGATGGTAAATATGATGTTTCGTATATACGGGCTCTCTGAGATGTCTCGCAGGACACCCCAGACAACTAAAAACATTGTTTCAGATCCAATACTCAAATACTCTGACAGAGAAAGTTTCCCACTTCTCTGCTGGCCAATTAGAGTAAAGGACTGAGTGTGGTTTAAACTTTCTCAGCCAATCCGTTGGTTCAGGGGTTGGTCTCATCTCCTCGGCGCCATTTGTTACACACTTCAGCCAGGCACAAGATTATCATAACAACCTGTCATAGTGAGAAGAGCCAGCTCCCTTAGACATCATTCCTATGTCCAAGGAAGGTTCACAGATCACAAAGAACCAGTATAGTCTAGCATTTGAAGACACAATCCTTATCTTATTTTACCCCCTAA
The DNA here is from genome assembly GCF_020615455.1 of Coregonus clupeaformis. Lineage (NCBI taxonomy): Eukaryota > Metazoa > Chordata > Actinopteri > Salmoniformes > Salmonidae > Coregonus > Coregonus clupeaformis. The sequence continues at coordinate 114,304 of NW_025534503.1, read as the reverse complement.
AACAGCTCTTCACATCAATCACAGCCTTGCCAGGTGTCACAGCCTACATTAGGCCAGTCAAGAATGCATTCTTTCTAAGTTAGTCATCCCATCAATTTAGGATAATAATAAATCCCCAATAGTAGTTAACTATAATATTTTACTCTAAATTAGTTGGCTAGCCGGTTAGCTAACCTGGCTAGCTAGTTAGCTATGCTGCAAGCTAAATTGGGGGAACTAGGGTAGGGCGCCCTTTGATTTGGAGGGATTGCAGCTCTAAATTGTCCTAACTTTTTCATCAACCAAAACAATATCTAGCTAATGTTACATTTTAGAGAATGTAACTAACTCTAGTATGAGTGTGCAATCCACGGTGGTTTGATACAACGTGTTATGTAGCTACTGTAGCTAGCCAGTTTGTCGCGTTTTGATTGAGATGAAACTGGCTAATGCACCGTTTTATTTTCTCTTCCTCAGGGCTACAATTTGGGACCACAATCAGTCATTTAAAAATGAAGTGTCCGTCCAACTACGAGGAACCCCGGTTTCCATGCAACATGGAGAAACATGTCACATACAAGGAGTCGGGCCTGAAAACCTCCCCACTAAAGGAATGCGTCCAAGTAGTAGTCAAACCACAGCTCTCACCATGTGTCACCACCGCTGCCAACTTTTGCCTCAAGGATGATGTGAAAGGTGTTCACAATAAGGAGAACAACCAACATGATGGGGTACTTGACGAGGTAAACCTAGGCTGTGAAGCATTCGAGGACAGCGGTTTCCTCTCTTTACAGAACAGCCAGATAGAGGACGTTGATAACATAAAGGAACTAGAACAGTCTCCAGGACAGGATATATTCTCCCCATGTACTCCAGTTGCTGATTATCACAAGGCTAAGCATACTGCCTCAAAACTCCCCATACTGAAGTTTCAACACGCTGTATGCCAAGATCTCGCCAACAGTTTCAAGAGGACCCATAGCTATGACTGGTCTGTCATTAGCCGGCTAGCAGAGGACTCCGGCCTTGAAAGGGTTTTGGGTGGGAACATGGGCCTTGAATGTATGGCTGTTTTAAAAGCACTGCTGGAGAGGGACATGAAGCACATCCTCACCAGGATCCTGCATCTGCTAGGAGATGTCGACTTGATAAGGTAAATGACAAATGTAATAAGGTAAACATGTGACCTTTACTGGTCCTATGACAATTGTACAGGTTTTTCTTTTTTTTTTTTATAATATGTTTATTATTTTCCAATAAAAATAAAGTAAAAGAGACAGCAATACAAACAATGACATTCATTGTACTGTTGGATGGGATGGCCAGTTTAGAGGACAAAACAAAAGTTAACTCACACATACACAAAATAAAACAAAATCCTATTAGGTGGTACGTGTATAAGAAGACAGCATATAGTCATTACAAGCAGTGTAGTTCAGCCAAAAATAAATATTGAGTGGAGTACAGCACAGAGTAGCAGCAGATCGTCAGCCCAGTTATGAAGCGGGACTAGACCATTTATCCAGTATCGGCTGCCATATTTTGTAAAACAATGGACTTCTATTGGAGGTGTTGTATCGAATCTTTTCCATATGGATTACATTCCCTAAATCCCGTAACCACATTTCAAAGGTAGGTACAGTCTCCAATTTCCAAAATTGCAATATGAGCCTTTTGGCTAATAGAGTACAAAGAGAGACAGCTTTCCCCTCCTGGTTATTCCCATCAACTGTACCAAACAGAGCGATCAATGGGTCTGGGGCTAGAACTCTATCAAAGGCCTTAGATAAGTAATCAAAATGAGAGCCCAGTAAGCCTGTAATTTAGGGCATGTCCAGAATAAGTGGGACAACGTCCCCTCCTCCTGCTTGCACCTCTCACACAGTGGTGAGGTGTCCGGGAATATTTTATGCAGTTTTACTTTTGAGTAGTGTAACCTGTGTATCACCTTAAACTGTACAAGGTTGTGTCTGGCATTCACTGAACTGTGGTTTATATTCCTGAGAGCTTCTATCCAGTCCTCATTTGAGATTTCTGAACCAAGTTCTTGTTCCCAAGCCCTTTTAATGGTGTCTGTGGAAACCTCTATGTGGGCCTGTAGCACATCATACAGTCTGGAGACCGACCCTTTTGAATGGGGTTTGACAAGGATCAAGCTATCTAATGTAGGACTATTTGGCTTCATGCCATACTGTGGGATGTGTGTCCTTAAGAAATTCCTGATTTGGAGGTATCTGAAAAAAATGTGTTGTTGGCATGTTGAACTTTGCCTGTAGTTGTTGAAATGAAGCTAACTGACCATCTATGTATAGATTACCAATTGTTGTGAGCCCCTTCTCCCTCCACTGTGAAAACACCACATCATCCATTGCAGGGTGGAAAGCATGATTCCGGCTAATCGGGCTGTCTATGTACACAGTGGGTATGTTAAGAAAATCCCTAATCTGTTTCCAGATCCTAAGAGTATGACAAATGACTGGATTGGAGTCGTAAGTGGCTTTTTTCACATATGATGGGCTATTAACAAGTGCAGGGAGTGAGGAACGTTGACAGGAGGCCTGCTCAATCAAAAGCCATGAAGGCATATCCTTCCGTCTCATCTCAGGTAAACTTTCCCTCCAGAAAGACACAATGTTCAGATTAGCAGCCCAATAATACAGTTTGAAGTGAGGAAGGCCAAAGCCCCCCTCTATATTGTACTTGCATAAATGCTTCTTTGCAATTCTGGCTGCCTTGTTATCCCATAAAAATGGAGTTACTATTGAATCCAGTTTCTTAAAATAGCTTTGTGGTATGAAATTGGGTAGACATTGGAAGAGGTAAAGAAACCTGGGTAGGACAACCATTTTAATAGCGTTTATACGACCAACCAAGGAAATAGGCAGAGTTTTCCAGAAATCTATATTTTGTTTAAGCTGATATATTTTCATGTCCCAATTCACTTTCAATAGCTGGTCAAGGTCTCTTGTCACTACAATGCCAAGGCTTGTGAACTTGTCCCTCACTGTTCTAAGCGGGGTAGATTGCAGAAATTGCATATCCACAGGCCGTGATATTGGCATCATCTCACTTTTTTGCCAGTTTATCTTGTAGCCAGAGAAGGAGCCGAATGTGTTTATCAAGTTAAGTAATGGTGGAATAGACGTTTTAGGCTTGGACAAAAACAAAAGAACATCGTCTGCATATAGGGAAATTTTGTGCTGTGTGTCTTTTATTTTAACAGAAGCTATATCGGCACATGCCCGAATGCGCGTAGCAAGGGGTTCCATGGCTATAGCGAAGAGAGCAGGCGAAATAGGGCACCCCTTGAACAGGCGGAATGACTGCGACATTTCCTGATTGGTCACCACGGACGCCATTGGGTGTGCATAAATAATTCTTATCCAATTAATAAATTCCTTTCCAAATCCGAAATGCTCCAGAACCGACATCATATACTTCCACTCAATCTGATCAAACGCCTTCTCTGCATCAAGAGCTATTACCACTGCCTCAACTTTATGATCATGATACATTACGTTGAAAAGGCGTCTCAAATTGTAGTATATATGTCGGCCCGGGATAAAACCTGTCTGGTCAGGGTGTATGATGTCGGAAATATATTTTTTCAATCGGTTTGCCAATATCTTTGTCAACACCTTGTTTTCTATGGGGAGTAACGACACGGGGCGATCACGACATCTCCATGGAATCTCTATCTTTTTTAAGATCAGGGCTATTGTAGCCTCATACAGTGTTTGCGGGAGTTTGGTATTTTCTTTGGATTGTTGAAACATTCGCAGCATAAGTGGAGATAGACTAGCGCAGTACTTCTTATAGAATTCTATTACATATCCATCGGGCCCAGGGGCCTTGCTGTTTGGAAATTGTGCTATCGCTGTGTTAATTTCATCTAAGGTTATCCCTGCATCGAGTGCGGCAGCTGCCCCCTGTCTAGTTTAGGAAGTTCACAATCAGCGAAAGCGTTCCATAGTTTGTGGATCAGTAGCATCGCATTTTGATTGGTATAGCTCTGAGTAAAACTGTGCAAAGCATTTATTAATGTCCTGCGGATCTGTTACTATTTTACCCTTCTTGTCTTTTATTTTGTGAATAGCTCTAGATGCTTGTACATGCCTTAGCTGTCTTGCTAATAATTTATGTGGTTTGTCCCCCAGTTCAAAATAACTTTGTTGCGTTCTAGCAAGTAAAGAGCCCACCCGTTTCGAAAGGATGGTATTGTATTCATACTTTAACTTTGTGATCTTCTCAAGGACTGTATACGAGGAATTTGTCCTAAAAACGTTCTCCTGTTCCCCTAACTCTCTTTCAATTTCTCTCAGCCTAGTATTGGCACGTTTCTTCCTCTCTGATGTATAAGAAATAATGTAACCTCTAATCACAGCCTTTAGAGATTCCCAAAGGGTGGAGTCGTCAACATCCCCCGTGTCGTTAGTACTGAGGAAAAAGGCAATCTGCTCCTCCAAATACTGACAAAAAGCCTCATCTTTCAACAGGTATGCGTCTAAGCGCCACGGTCGCCGACCTGTCGACATATTGTCGAGTTTCAGCACCATGGACAGAGGAGAGTGGTCCGTAATTAGAATGGGGTGATAGGTAACCGACTCAGCTGCTGAGATTAGTTTGGAGTCCAACAAAAAATAGTCAATTCTGGAATATGATTTATGAACTGATGAGAAGAAAGAATAATCCCTGTCTGTTGGGTGCGTCAGTCTCCAAATATCGACAATGTTAAGGTTTGTCATCAATGTATTTAGACAGACACTGGCATTTGATTGTTGAAGTGACCTTGATAGCTGTTTATCTAAAAGAGGGTCTAACGTACAGTTAAAGTCACCTCCAACAATAACACTTGTATCCGAGATATTTGGTATGGCCTTAAATACCCTTTGAAAAAAATAATGGATCATCGAAGTTGGGTCCATATAAATTGACCAAGGTTATTGGTTTTGAATTCAGTGTACCGGCCACAATAATATACCGACCATTAGGATCTGAAATCGAGGTTGAGTAAACAAAAGGAATGTTTTTCCTTATCAGGATTGCTACCCCTCTCGCTTTTGCATCAAAGTTAGACTGGTATATCTGACCGATCCAGCCGACTCGTAGCTTGGCCTGCGCGGGGCGTTTAATATGAGTTTCTTGAAGAAGCACTATGTCAGCACCCAGTGATTTAAGATGAGAAAAAACCTTAGCTCGTTTCACGACATGCCCTAATCCATTACAGTTCCAGCTGACTATCTTTATTCCACCTGGTCTACTCTGTGCTCGGTCACTATGTGGCATTTCTTATTTTAAAGCAAATTGCTGCTGTCATACAAAACCCAGAAGAAAAACGTCCCGCCGTCAAGGGAGCTTGTCATGCCACCTGTACTAATAAACGTGAACATAAAACACAGACCCCAACCCCCCTCCCGTCCCTTTACTGAGTGACTTCCCCAAACGAAGCACTCCTTGGCTAACACACAAACGTTAGGGTGTCTAGACATAAAGCCTGAACTAACTCGTCGTCTATAGATGCTCCGCATATAAACTACTATTAAATAACACTTAACTTAACTCTCATGTTAGGGGGTGAGTGGCGCTAAAACATGACATGCCAAACAATGCTATATTAGCCACAACATCTCACCTATCCTATAAGTCCCAATTTCTGATCTTCTGATCGAAAAGACATAGGCCGGAAATTCAATTCACACACATTCCTGGCCTGTATTTGGCCATTAAGCCTGCTGGCACAGCCGTTCTGTATCCTCAGCCGGGGAGCTTGCTTGTCAAGAACAGATCTGCCTCTTTTGCGTTGTCAAACGTACGTGTTGATCCCTCGACTGTCACCTTAAACCGGGCTGGGAAGAGGAATCCATATCGGATGTTGGCCGCCCTGCATTTGTTGCGTACCTCATCATACTCTTTCCGTTGGTTCCTCACCTCCAAGGTAAGATCTGGGTAGAAAGACACCCTGGCTCCGTTGTAGTTAAGGGGGAACTTTTGACTAGCCAGTTTGAGGATGAGATCCCTGGTGTGGGGATAGTGCAGCCTTACAATGAATGGCCTTGGTGGCCCGCCCTTGGCCGGCTTCGTTGCCTGTGCTCTGTGTGCGCGGTCGATCAGGATGGCCGTTTTGAAGTGTTCCCTCCCCAGCAATGCCGGTATCAGCTCCGAGACAAATTCAGTGGGTTTCCCTTTCTCCGTGTCCTCCTGGATCCCACATATTCGGATGTTCTGGCGTCTTGAATGCGACTCGAGCATTTCCAGTCGGGCCTTCAGGGTTTTGTTGTCATTTTTGAACGTTGCGCACTGTTTCTCTATGTCCTGTAGCCTGGCCTCGTGATCGATTGTCGTCTGCTCAACCTCGTGCACCCTTCCCTTAGTTGCCTTCACAGTTTCGGCCAAAGTCCCAATACTCTTTGAGATATCAGCCAACCTTGTGTCCACCTTCTTGCTTAGTGCGTTTATGGCAGCCAGTATGTCACTTTGAGTAGGATCTGTGGGGAACTCTTGGAAGCTAGCCTCTTCAGCTAGCTCCTCGTGGGTCGGCGACGTTGAAATTGGTTCGTTGTCTATCTCATTCCAATTATCTTGTTTAGCGCCCCCTTTTTTGTTGCCTTTTCCCTTTGTCATATTTGTTTGAAGTTATAGGTTGTGAGAGGTTAAGATAAATATTAATTTGTTTCAAAATTGAGCGGAGCTCTAGCAATGCACGTCTACTCCATAGCACGCTCTCTAGCGCCCCCCTTGTACAGGTTTTTCAACATGGAAATGTTTTTATACTCTTATCATGTATTCATTCATGGTGGTTTTCTTCACAGCTGTAGAAAAGTGAGCAAGACCTGGAGAAAAATCTACCAAGACAAGTCTGCACTCCGTAGATGCGACCAGGCTAAACAGAGACTCAGGGTAAGCGCTAACATTTAACTGGGGTTCCTTTAGTCATTGTATACTCTTTATCAGGTGTCAATGGTTTTGAACCACATTGATGGTTTGTTTTTTTTAGCTTGCAGAGGCTCCAAACTTTGCTAATCCCTTATGCTGATATGTTCTTAATCTGGATTCATTTACAGGGGCTCCTTCAAGTACTTCAATCTTAATTACCTAACCATAGGGTAATCCACTGCATGAATATTGTTTGGTAAATGGCAATGTCCGTTTTTGTTGTAGGACCCAAGAACTTCTGTAGGACTGGAGAATGTCGGCTCTTTGACACGAGACGCCGCCCTGTCCCGGGTTGTAATGACCTGTATGCAGAGGGTAGCTTCAACCCCTTATCCATAAGTCTAGCTATAGGATGCTCTCCCAGAGAGAAGGCACACCGTCGCTGTACTGCTCCCAGCAATCTCGCTTCAGAGAATACCAAGCGGTGACGGTTGCGCTATTCACTTTGCATGTAAAGGTTCAGAGGACATGATGGTGCTCAGTGTGTGTACTTATTGAGAGTTGGTGTCACCCTTCAATCAGTTCTAGGAAAGGAATTGACATGTTCATGTTACAAGTGATACAATGAGTGAGTTATGCTCCGTAGCCTTATACATTCTTTGCTTGTGTTCTCTAGGCTGCCAGTTTGCTGAAGCAGCACGAGTCGCTGAAGCCCTGTAAGCACTGCGGCTCTCCTGCCAAGCACAACGCAGATGACATGAGGGCCACCTGTACCCGCCTCAGCTGTGCCTTTGACTTCTGCACCCTGTGCCAGGGCCCTTTTCATGGCTCCTCAGCCTGCCACACAGGGCTGGCCCGGGGGCCTAGCAGCTCCAGAGCCATCCTCATCGGCAGCGCTCGCAGCAAGAGGAACGTCAGGCGCCTGTGAGATCAACGCCGCCCTGGATGAAGACTCAATAACGCACCTTTTTTAAAAAACAACTAAATTTTAACTATTATTTAGTAGTTTTATTCATGGACCTTTTAGCCCACTGCCTCCTCTCCACATACCAAAGGGATCTCGGCTATTGGAATACCCTGTATTAGAACACATTTGTATTCTGTGACAATCCCGTGATGCCAGGTGTTCGGCATTTGTCGTCAGAAAGCGACAATCTTACTGGAAGCCAAAAACAGAATGTTTACCTGAATTGTACATTCATTTTATATTTCTTAATGGAATATCCGTCCGTAAATATATTTGTCTGTTAAATGTGAAATGTAAATATTTATATTGTTGAAATAAATTTATCTTTTGCGATTTTCTAAATTGTTTTGTTTTTCTCCCAATTTATTTTTCTAAGCTACATACCGCCAGAAAACGCGCATGCATGCACAAACTTATTTTCAGAATTTAATCAAGCCGAGCATGTCACAATGCCACTTGCTTCAAAAGAGCTGACAACTGGTGAAACTAAGCCATTCATCCATTGGTGCCATACTGCAATGTATTTTCCAATGTAATTGGTAGTCCAGTCTTGTGGCTTTAACAAAGGTCTTCGGCCTCAACATGTCACCTCTTTTATAAAGGAGTAATGAAGCCATTGATGCCAATGAATTCATGAAAATGCATTACTTTTTAATTACAAATGAATTTCCACCAAGCTGCAAATGATTAACCTCAACTATGGCTCTCTCCTCTTGCTCCTCTCCCACACACTGCACAGAATTTCATATGCTTCTCTGAAATCCTCCGATTACTCACTATCTGGAAAGATGCATTGTTAACCTTAAGGAGTTGAAGACTAGGCATAGCTGAAAACGGACATTCTTTACACATTGACACCAGTGATTCATACTCCCTTCATGGTCAATGATTTCAGGCAATTAAGATATCATCAGTACATTGCTCAGGATAGCCGCTCAGTGGATTACTCTACTGAGGGTTTGATAATGTGCTATATCCGACTGACAACAGACCCATTATTCTAACAGTTTAGAATGAGGTGCAATTTGTTTTATGGTTCCTCTGTATGCCCATCGGAGTGGAGCCAAATCACAGCTGTCTAAAAGCAACTCATGAGGTCCATGATAAGTTGACGACCCTCATTTTTATGCAGACTAAAGGCTACATCATGTCAAACAAATTACTGGTATTCTCCAATAAAATCAAATTGGATGTGTAGGCTTATCTGTAAAGTTCATGTGTTTTTCACATATTGGGGGCATTTAATAATTGAGAAATGTAACAGCGATACTATACTGTACGTTCAATTAAAAAGTCTCTGGGTAATACAAACACAATTTCTCCCCAGTCTCACTAAAATTGATTTCATAGGCCTTATCTGCTGCCTGAAATAATCAGTGGTGCTTGCTCAAAGTCTATATGGTAAAGCAACGGGCCAACTTATTTCACAATTGTATCATCTTTCAATAGTGAAACATAATGCTCTCTGTGCATTAAAAGCATTTTGCTGTCACTCAAAAGAGATGCCTTTGTTTTTCTCCTGCAGACCCAATACATCAGTGGTTTTTCCAATTAGCCTTCCTCTCAGTGCACGTCCTCCCAGTCCATCGGTGTCTGGCCACAGTTGTGTCAGCTCCCTCTGTGCACCTCTATCCTGGGGTTGCTCTCTATTGCTGCCTGCTACACAAAATGTCAATGTGCAGTTGACCGTTCCGGCATGTGTCCTGCCAGCCGTGGTGACAAGTAGCCATTTTTGTGACTTCCCCCTCCTGCTCTGGGCAACGCCCTCGGGGGTGGAACTACACTGAACAAAAATATCAACGCAACATGTAAAGTGTTGGTCCCATGTTTAATGAGCTGAAATAAAAGACCCCGGAAATGTTCAATATGCACAAAAAGCTTATCTCAAAATGTGTGCACAAATTTGTTTACGTCCCTCTTAATGAGCATTTCTCTTTTGCCAAGATAATCCATCCACCTGACAGGTTTGGCATATCAAGAAGTAGATTAAACAGCATGATCATTACACAGGTGCACCTTGTGCTGGGAACAATAAAAGGCCACTCTAAAATGTGCAGTTTTCAACTGTACCGGACAGATGGCAGACAGCGTGTATTGCGCCTGTGTGGGCAGACGGTTTGCTGATGTCAACGTTTGTGAACAGAGTGCCCTGTGGTGGGGTTATGGTATGGGCAGGTATAAGCTACGGACAACGAACACAATTGCATTTTATCAATGGAAATTTGAATGCACAGAGATACCGTGACGAGATCCTGAGGCCCATTGTTGTGCCATTCATCTGCCGCAAAACCCTCATGTTTTAGCATGATAATGCACATCCCCATGTAGCAAGGATCTGTCCACAATTCCAAGAAGCTGAAAATGTCCCAGTTCTTCCATGGCCTGCATACTCACCATACATGTCACCCATCGAGCATGTTTGGGATGCTCTGGATTGACGTGTATGACAGCGTGTTCCAGTTCCTGCCAATATCCAGCAACTTCACACAGCCATTGAGAAGGAGTGGGACAACATTCCACAGGCCACAATCAACAGCCTGATCAACTCTATGCGAAGGAGATGTCGCGCTGCATGAGGCAAATGGTGGTCACACCAGATACTGACTTGTTTTCTGATCCACACCCCTACCTTTAAAAAAAAAGGTATCTGTGACTAACAGATGCATATCTGTATTGCCAGTCATGTGAAATCCATAGATTAGGGCCTAATTAATTTATTTCAATTGACTGATTTCCTTATATGAACTGTAACTCAGTAAAATCGTTGAAATTGTTGAATGTTGCGTTTATATTTTTGTTCAGTGTAACTAGCACTTTTCCTCCCCCTCTCAACCGCCCCCTGTTTATATCTTCCAATAATAGATTGTAGTGTAAAGGAGAAAAATATTATTCATATATGTAGAGTATACAAAGAAGAAGATGCGATGCCCTAGGCTACCACTGAGTCAAACAATCAACATGTTGGCCGCTCAAATGACTGATAACTGTTGATTGGGATTTTCTGTCCAATTGGATTATGGTCACTATTTCTCACCTTCACAGAAGCGTTCTTATTCTAGATAGGTTCTTAAAGTAAGGCCATACACATTTACTTAAATGTTGAACGGATTCCCCTCTTCAATTTAATAAAAAAAATAAAAAATAAAATATCTGAAAAAGTGATCCTGAGGCCCATTGTACTGAAAAAGTGCACGATTAGAGGATGCTTCCAGTAAAGAGATACACAACTTCCTCTTGGATTATGGCTGAATTATGCCTCTTTTAGCATCCCCAAGAGGCTATCATCTCTTAAAGTTGGTTGCCAGGTGTTGAACTAAGGTCACTATAGTATTTTAACAAGAAGGTCCACTTCTTGATTTGTATTTGCTTGCCACACAATCTGTTAAACATTTATTTACATTTGTATGGCCTAAATACTGAAAAAATGAACTAGGAATCTGTCTCATTCCATTATTTGTTGTGAACAGTTATTTGACTTATTAGTCCAAAAATAGTTCTGACATTAAATGTGACATTTTGAGTATGACCCACTTCTGATGTATTCCTGATCGGTCCTTATACTAAAGTCAGTTGTAGAGATTTAGATTTAGTGAATAGCGTATCGCCCATCCTAAATTTGAACATTTTCCAAAATCACATCTTTAATTTTCTCAGTGCATCTTGTGACCTCAGGGTATAAAAAAGGGTTGGAATTCTGTGAAACCAGCCAACATGGACAGGAATGACTGTGAGTTGAAAGGAGACAGCCTTTGACTGTGAGTATGTATCAGATGGCCTTTGTGCTCTAAGCACACCAGATGATAAATCTTTTAGCTGCCCTTTCCAGGACAGATTATCACATTGGTCATTTATTTCTCTGATTTATTGAACTCCAGCAACACTGGGACACTTCTCCAAATGAAACCTCACAATTGAAGTCATTAGACTTTCACACAATCAGGTGTTTACCTACCCTGTTTAGGTCAACAGTGGTCGTGTATGAGTCATACGAGGCATACTACAGTAACTTACTTTAATTGATCTGATTCGGACAATTTTCAGATATTCTCTTTTTTTCCCATGCCAAATCAGGCAAGTTCCATGATTGTGTTTGCCAACATCTGCAGCGAGTGTCTTCTGTACCTGATAACAGCAATACCTTCCCTGTGTCCACAAAGATGCAGAGGTCGATATGATGTATGTGTCGTGACCATCTTTGTATCTGTGCCATTATAGCGGCTGTGACAGCATGGCAAGTGCCATTGAGGCTATCTCCATTTTGAAGTAGGACATTTTCTTCTTCACGATTGGCTGATCCCTCCTGATGACCCGGTTGGACGTGACTCCAACAGGGTCACCAGGAAGGATCAGCCAATGAAGCTGGAAGTCCCACCCAGTTGACTACATTAAAATGATGGAAGCCCTCAATGGCGCTGCACATGCTAAGACGGCCTTTTGGCCACTAGATGTCTCTATCATTCATTATGACCATGACCTTCAAGTCTGCCATGGCCTTTTAGAGCAGTTTGACACTGAAACCCAGCGGCCAGAGACAACAGCTTATACAATGAGCCTGAAGGACAGTTTCATGAGTCCCAGAGGAATTCTGAACATATGCCTCTGTAGGGTGGCTGAAGGAGCATTGTGATCTACAGATCTTCTACTCTACTCTAGAACATTGGTAATGCTGGCTCTTTGATTGGGTCATTTTCCCATCAAAGAGCCATTTCGCTAGCCTGACTACCCACCCACCATGGCTCTGGCCCAACGCCACGCCCACTTGCGTTTCTTCTCTACCACGAGTCTGGATTTGTTTTCCTCTCCGACGTCTTCTAGCGATCACATTCTGACCATTCTGATTGGTCCAAGAAACCGACAGGTTGGGCCAACATGATTCATAAATCACGTCACTGGCTTGTATACTCTGATTGGTTAGAGACGATCCAATTGCTCATGACTTTGTTTTGTACAATGGCCCACATTTTCTCGTCAGGCAACCATTTCACTACCTTTCGCTCTTCTCTGCTTCTCTCAACCCCATATCTCTCAGTATGAGATGGTGACACACACACACACACCATTTACATAATATACATAATATATCACAAACAGTGGTTGTTGCACATGCACATGTACAGACACAATCTGCGGGTTGGTGTATGACAAAGCTCTGGACCATGTGACACTGATAAGGAGTGACTGGCTCCTGTCGCCCAGCCATGTCACACAGACAAAGGTAGACCCCATGCTCTCACAGAAACAGGAGTGGGGTGGCCAGGAAGCAGCACTTTTCCCCCCTGAAATCAGCAGCCCCCCCCCCTTACCAAACACTCTGATCCTTTGAGAGTCAGTACTGAATCACCACACACAGACAGTATCATTAGCGTATGAAACTGGTCTAGGAAGAGTGGTCCAACACTCAGCTAAGTAATTACCAAGATACACTACATGACCAAAAGCATGTGGATATCTGCTCGTCAAGCATCTCATTCCAAAATCATGGGCATTAACATGGAGTTGGTCCCCCATTTGCTGCTATAACAGCCTCCATTCTTCTGGGAAGGCTTTCCACTAGATGTTGAAACATTGCTGCGGGGATTTGCTTCCATTCAGCCACAAGAGCATTAGTGAGGTCGGGCACTGATGTTAGGCGATTAGGCCTGGCTCGCAGTCGGTGTTCCAATTAATCCCAAAGGTGTTCGATTGGGTTGAGGTCAGGGCTCTGTGCAGGCCAGTCAAGTTCTATCTCGACAAACCATTTCTGTATGGACCTCACTTTGTGCACAGGGGCATTGTCATGCTGAAAGGTGAGGAATCCCCTTTAAGAGGAATAAGTAACGTGTTCTAGTCTATGTCTGCATTCCAACTAGCACCCTATTCCCTTTCTAGTGCACTACTTTTGACCAGGGCTCATAGGGAATAGGGTGCCATTTGGGAGACAGCCATGTTTGTTGAATCCCGGGTTCACCAGGTCCCAAGTGCACTTCAAAGCATCACTACTTACCACCTGATAGAGGGAGGTGACCAACACCCCTAGTGTGGCAAAGATCATCCCCAGGAGGTTGAACTTCACATCATAGTAGGAGTTCAGGATCACACCTAATGTTATGGGCACCTAGTAGTGGGAAAAGACAGACACATCAGGTAAATAGCGTTACTGTAACTGTAATCATAAAAATTCATGAAAAAAGTTTGGGTTAGGCATTAGGGTTAGTGTGTGGTTAGGGTTAAAGGGATACTTCGGGATGTTGGCAATGAGGCCCTTTATCTACTTCCCCGGAGTCAGATGAACTCCTGGATACCATTTGTATGGCTAATGCATGCAGTTTGAAGGAAGTCGCTAACTAGCATTAGCGCAATGACTAGAAGTCTATGGATATCTGCTCGTGAAAGTACCTCTAATGTCCTTCATACTGGACACAGAGATTTTCTGACTTTGCCAGCTAGTGACCACTCTGCAGAGCTGCCTCCAGTATATCGATCATCTCTATTCATTGTAGAGCGTAATCCCTGTACATTTTTGTGGGAATGACATTGGAACTACGGAACATAATTTATTTAGTTGTGATCATATTACCAATTTCTGGGTGGTTATGATTTATTATTTTCAAATTATATTATTATTGCCAATTTCACATAGGTCGTCAAATTTGGTTTATTCCAAGATGGTCAAAAATGTATTTGTATTAACCAAATTCTTTATACACAAATACAGATTTTTGAAGGCTACCCCCTTATTTATTTTTTGAAAGACAGCTTGATATTTTTTTGCAATCATTAAGATTGGTTAAAAACAAACATGACCGGAAACTCACTGCTACCTTTGAAACATACATATGTCTAATTTTATGTATATAAGACCTCTGTGATGTTTGTAAAAGTTTGTTTTCTTAAACCTGTGTGCTTGATTATGTACTTTGCTAAATGTTCATTTTGAATGTATAATTCAACTTCGGTATATGTTTGTACAATTAGAAAAGTATTTAATTTTTAAACAAAAAAAAGTCATCTCAATAAATGCCAATCTGACCATTCTGTATGGAATGCTAGCTACATTGTAGCAGGCAGCAGCATTGGTACATTGTAACCACTACATACCAAAGTCAATTTGATCTTGGTGGAGAATGTCTTCTTGTAACACAGTCTGTATGACAATGATCACAGGAGTTGTCATCGCTTTGGCCAGCTGGTAAGTGCCAATGGTGTTGTTTTGTAAGGACATATTGGTGAAAGCCACAGAAGCTGAGAGCGAGCCAGATAATTTTGGTGGCAAATATGTCCATCTTCTGGCATACCCATAGTCCAAGCCATGTCACCACGAAATGGATCAGCGTTAGTCATGTTTGGGAAGCCATAGTGAACATAGATCCATTTGTTGATGAAAACGATGCATATCGACGACAGCAAATTGGCCAATAATCCAATGACGAGGCGGCTGTTCGAGAAAAGGTGTGAAAGTCGGTTAGCCATGGTCCTCTTGATAACCGTCCTGTAAAATCTACCTATAGGGTTCAGTAGTACTGTATAGTATGAATCTAGCTTGCTAATGTAAACCAACAAATTCAAGTAAAAATGTCTACCCTCTGCCAGTTGTGCAACGCTTTCATACTTTTCCCATCGCATGTTGATCATATAGGGAAAAAAAAGAGCCTGGCTGCAACTTAACGGGAGTAGTGACGTCAGATGAAGCGACCTTTACTTCCGTTTTTTCTGCGAAGAGAACTAGCCACGTCAGTGCCCTACAGCGCATCCCCGTGGAGACTTTGGAAAGTTGAAGGCGATAACCTAAACTATTTATTCTAGACATATACAAGGTCTCTCAAACCTTCCTTATACTCTTCTAGATTCAGATACGGATTTGCATCCAGCCTGTGCACGGCCCAAAGACAAACAATATTTCAGTCAAGTCACTTTTATTGTATACGAAAATGCAGAAAATCATTCACTCCATTACATAAAATTTGGCAAAAAAAATAAAAAGAACACAAAAAAGAAAAGAAAACAAATGTCCAGGTGGGGTGTATTTATGGTTGGATCTCGTACCCCAGCGGGTCCAGACTCTTATCCAATAAGAGAAGAGACGACTCCCTCATCTTCTGAAGGAACTTCCTCAGCTCATCTTTGGAGAACACCTGAGACAGAGAGAGAGAAGAGACAGAACATAGTTAGCAAAAAGAAGAGGATGGGAAAGTAGAAGAGTGGAAGAGGAGACAGCAATACAGTGACAGGGAGAGATGCTGTGAGATGGTGTTGTATTGAGCTATAATGCTGTGAGATGGTGTTGTATTGAGCTATAATGCTGTGAGATGGTGTTGATATTGTATTGAGCTATAATGCTGTGAGATGGTGTTGATATTGTATTGAGCTATAACGCTGTGAGATGGTGTTGTATTGAGCTATAACGCTGTGAGATGGTGTTGTATTGAGCTATAACGCTGTGAGATGGTGTTGTATTGAGCTATAACGCTGTGAGATGGTGTTGATATTGTATTGAGCTATAATGCTGTGAGATGGTGTTGATATTGTATTGAGCTATAACGCTGTGAGATGGTGTTGTATTGAGCTATAACGCTGTGAGATGGTGTTGATATTGTATTGAGCTATAATGCTGTGAGATGGTGTTGATATTGTATTGAGCTATAACGCTGTGAGATGGTGTTGTATTGAGCTATAACGCTGTGAGATGGTGTTGATATTGTATTGAGCTATAATGCTGTGAGATGGTGTTGTATTGAGCTATAATGCTGTGAGATGGTGTTGATATTGTATTGAGCTATAATGCTGTGAGATGGTGTTGATATTGTATTGAGCTATAACGCTGTGAGATGGTGTTGTATTGAGCTATAACGCTGTGAGATGGTGTTGATATTGTATTGAGCTATAATGCTGTGAGATGGTGTTGATATTGTATTGAGCTATAACGCTGTGAGATGGTGTTGTATTGAGCTATAACGCTGTGAGATGGTGTTGATATTGTATTGAGCTATAATGCTGTGAGATGGTGTTGTATTGAGCTATAATGCTGTGAGATGGTGTTGATATTGTATTGAGCTATAATGCTGTGAGATGGTGTTGATATTGTATTGAGCTATAACGCTGTGAGATGGTGTTGATATTGTATTGAGCTATAACGCTGTGAGATGGTGTTGATATTGTATTGAGCTATAACGCTGTGAGATGGTGTTGATATTGTATTGAGCTATAATGCTGTGAGATGGTGTTGTATTGAGCTATAATGCTGTGAGATGGTGTTGATATTGTATTGAGCTATAATGCTGTGAGATGGTGTTGATATTGTATTGAGCTATAACGCTGTGAGATGGTGTTGATATTGTATTGAGCTATAACGCTGTGAGATGGTGTTGATATTGTATTGAGCTATAATGCTGTGAGATGGTGTTGATATTGTATTGAGCTATAATGCTGTGAGATGGTGTTGTATTGTATTGAGCTATAATGCTGTGAGATGGTGTTGATATTGTATTGAGCTATAATGCTGTGAGATGGTGTTGATATTGTATTGAGCTATAACGCTGTGAGATGGTGTTGTATTGAGCTATAACGCTGTGAGATGGTGTTGATATTGTATTGAGCTATAATGCTGTGAGATGGTGTTGTATTGAGCTATAATGCTGTGAGATGGTGTTGTATTGAGCTATAATGCTGTGAGATGGTGTTGTATTGAGCTATAATGCTGTGAGATGGTGTTGATATTGTATTGAGCTATAATGCTGTGAGATGGTGTTGATATTGTATTGAGCTATAATGCTGTGAGATGGTGTTGATATTGTATTGAGCTATAATGCTGTGAGATGGTGTTGATATTGTATTGAGCTATAATGCTGTGAGATGGTGTTGTATTGAGCTATAACGCTGTGAGATGGTGTTGATATTGTATTGAGCTATAATGCTGTGAGATGGTGTTGTATTGAGCTATAATGCTGTGAGATGGTGTTGTATTGAGCTATAATGCTGTGAGATGGTGTTGTATTGAGCTATAATGCTGTGAGATGGTGTTGTATTGAGCTATAATGCTGTGAGATGGTGTTGTATTGAGCTATAACGCTGTGAGATGGTGTTGATATTGTATTGAGCTATAATGCTGTGAGATGGTGTTGATATTGTATTGAGCTATAATGCTGTGAGATGGTGTTGATATTGTATTGAGCTATAATGCTGTGAGATGGTGTTGATATTGTATTGAGCTATAATGCTGTGAGATGGTGTTGATATTGTATTGAGCTATAATGCTGTGAGATGGTGTTGTATTGTATTGAGCTATAACGCTGTGAGATGGTGTTGATATTGTATTGAGCTATAATGCTGTGAGATGGTGTTGATATTGTATTGAGCTATAATGCTGTGAGATGGTGTTGATATTGTATTGAGCTATAATGCTGTGAGATGGTGTTGATATTGTATTGAGCTATAACGCTGTGAGATGGTGTTGATATTGTATTGAGCTATAATGCTGTGAGATGGTGTTGTATTGAGCTATAATGCTGTGAGATGGTGTTGATATTGTATTGAGCTATAATGCTGTGAGATGGTGTTGTATTGAGCTATAATGCTGTGAGATGGTGTTGTATTGTATTGAGCTATAACGCTTCATCAGCACTGATGTGAAAGAACTGGACAGGTGTCAGATGACGTGGAAGAGAGGAAGCCACACTAGACTATTAGGTGAATCTCAATAGTGTTTCCTTGAAGTCACAGTAGACTTGAGAAGCAGATGGTGGCAGACAAAGGAAAGGAGACAGAGAGGGGAGAGGATGAAGCCACTGTAGACTGAATTGAGATGCCCTCAGCCCAGGTCAGACTCCAGCGCAGACCATAGAAATATAATTTCTAGACTACAGTACAGACCTCATAGAGGCGGTGTTGGTCTGAGGCGATGATATCAGCCAGTCTGAGACTCTCCTGGTGGCGTTGTGTTCTCTGCAGTACTGTCTGCAACAGGAAGGACATCATGGGCAGACAGAGTCTACGGAGCAGCACCATCTGGTGGCCTCTCTCTGGGTCCTCCTCCGTATCCTGGAATAGAACAAGTGGTAGAAGTAATAATGTGTACCTAGAAATAACACAGTTGTACTGGAGACAGAGCTAATACAGGCTCAAACGCTAACCTAGCGCTGAGCCCTCACGCCACCAATCACTAACGGTAATACTCAGATACAGACAGACACACACCTCTCTGACGTCGACCATCCAGCCCCCGTCCACAAACAGCAGGACGTTGTAGATTCTCTCCTTCACGTCTTCAGTCAGAGCCTCCAGACGGCCGGTCCAGTTGTCGTGTTCCATCTACAGGAGAGGTCACACTTTAACACACCTTTTTTTTTTAAATTTAGTCAATAGGCTGTTACGCTAAATAATAGCGTTGCTAGCATTAGCGTTCTTCGTCTGATCCAGGACCAGTTACACTAACAAATTAAAACTCCTCACCAGTATCTACCCTGTACCGCTACACACAGAGACTGATCTGGGATCAGAGTGTATTGTGTACCTGGTACTCCTTCTCCTTCATCTCGAAGGCCACCTTCTCAGTGAACTTGGCCTGGGCCGGGGGGGCTGGGCTTCTGAGGGGGGGAGTTCATGTGATGGAACCACTCATTGAACGCCTCATGAGCTTCCTGGGGGGGTAACACACACACACACACACCTTATACAACTACAGGAGTCCCCTCTAAAAACGTTTAATAAACAGACGAGTCAATCACAGTGCTGCGAGAGCTTGTCCCCTCACCAGGTAAGCGCGGATACACAGGTGTTCCCTGATGGCGTTCTCATCCTCTGCAGGAAGGGGCGTGTCCAGGCCTAGCTCCTCCCACTGGCTGTATATCTCCCTCATTGAGTCCTCTGGGACCTTACCAAACACCTCCTTGGCTGCATCGTGTTTCTTAGAGGCTGGAGGAGATGAGAGAGAGAGGAGAGATAGCAATGGGTCAACAGCATGGTTGAAAAAGAGGGAGATTTTCAAAAGGTAGCCAATACAATGCAATGTTTGTATGGGCATGTGATCTGTTTCAGAACCGTGAGTGTGTGTGTAACGTACCCAGGAACTTCCTCATGATGGCGTTGCTCTGTTTGAGGGCCTCAGCTCTCTGGGCGGGGTCAAACACCAGCCAATCAATAGGCCCTTTTCACGATGACGTCATCTAACTTCCGCCTTTCCGCGTAGCAGGTTAACTTCACTTCCGTTCGCCCGTAACCTGAGACTTCTCAACGAAAATACAACTGTTGACCACTAACTAGCAAGCTAGCTACTTGAAGAAATTCCAAAAGGTACGTTTAAGTTAAATTAGTAAAGTTAAGAGTAATAATGTTTACGTATATGCAATGGTTTGTAACTTGCTAACGTTATTGTTAATTCATAATTGTTCACTGCCTTAGTTACTTAAAAGTGGGCTAACGTTAGCTAACAACAACTTAGTACCAGATACCGATAACGTTAAAAGGTAGCGTTACATTGCTGCCTGGCTGTAATGTAACAAGTTTACTTAGCTAGCTATCTAACCCTTTGTTAGGCAGTTAGTTTATTCATGAATGTATAGTAACTCACCTATTCAAATACTGTTGTGCATGATAGCTAGATAAATATTGATTCCTGGTCAAAGCTGAATGTTAATTTAGCTGTTTCTTTTCTCCCGGTGTCTGTATCGCAACAGTATCCCATCCAACACCGAAGCATGGCACAATCTTCGAGAAGATGCTATTGCAGTGTACCATTTTGTTCAAACAACAAACAGAAATTCCCGTATCTGAGTTTTCACGATTTCCCTGTTGATGGAGAAATACGTGCCCGTTGGGTGAGGGCGATCAGGAGAGATGAGGGACCATGTTTTAAGATTCTTCGTGGGAGCACCTTTGTTTGCAGTCAGCACTTTCCCCCTGAGGATAGATACACATCGGCCAGTGGACGGATCCGTATTAAACAGGGATCAGTGCCGTCTAGATTCCACTGGAATGATTGGGGTAAGGATAGGTAGACAGCGTTAAACGTAATACTACTGTAATCCAATAATATATTACTTGTACAAAATGTTTAATAATTTAATCCTGATGCAATATAGCTGCTACATTTTGTCATTTTAGGGACTGAAAAGTGATTACCAAAATGTATCATGACAAGCATATGGTTCATTTCACACATATAGGAGGCGGCTCACAAGCTCGGGAGTCAGTTTACCAGCGAGCAAGAAAGCGTCTTGGTGTTGCTGTCCTGGATGATTCTGATCATGAGATGCCTGACAGCACAGAGGGTGCTTTGCCTGCAGTGACAAACGATCACGACTATGCCTGCCGTCCTTCTCCTGGTTAGTATTACAAATAAGAGTAACCATGTATCTGTTTGGCAAAAAAAGTAAAAGTATATGGCAGTTAAGTAAAAATACTATTTTATACTACGATTTGGAGTAACTGGTCTCTCTGTGAAAAAGACTTGGCGTTTTAAACCTCATCCATCTTAGAAGCTTCTTCAGTTTTATTTATTGAAAATGGGATGGGATAGATGAGTAATAACTAACCTACCAACATGTATGCTTTTTCTTCCCCTTAAGGTAAACTGGACAGTGCTACTCAAAGAATTCGAGAGTTGGAGCTGCAAGTGTTGTCCCTAGAAATTGAGATCCAGCACCTGACAGTTAAGAAGCAGCATCCACTCCTTTTTAATTTTTGTGTCACAGATGAGGACTATCGCTACTACACACGATTCAGCTCAAAGGAGGTCTTCACTGTGTTTTGGGATTCTGTTTATCCCTCTGCTTCACGGCTTGTATACTGGTCTAAGGCACAGCAAACGGCACATGTGACACCTAGCCCTCACCGAAAACTTCCACTTATTGATGAACTATTTATGTTTCTGTGTCGTGTTGCAGCTGGGCTTCAGGAGAAAACCTTGTCTACCATCTTTGAGGTCAGCCTGTCCACAGTTAGCCGCATCATTTTAACATGGACTAGCTACCTTTACCAGGTTCTTGGCTCACTGCCGGTGTGGATGACAAGAGAGCAGGTGCAGGCCACAATGCCTGATAAGTTCAAGCTCTACTGCCCTCAGGTGAGAGTTATAGTAGACTGCACCGAGATCCGCTGTGAAACACCATCCTCCCTCTCACTACAGTCAGAAACCTTTTCGAGCTACAAAAATCACACCACCTTTAAAGGGCTGATTGGTGTAGCTCCATGTGGTGTTATCACATTTGTATCAAAGCTCTACACAGGCTCCATCTCCGACATGGAAATAACACGGAAATGTCAGATCTTGCATTTACTTCAGCCCGGAGATGAATTAATGGCGGACAAGGGTTTCCTGATCGAGAGGATGTTGTCAGAAGTGGGGGCAACACTCGTCATCCCTCCACTGAAAAAATCTCCTCAGCTCAGCAGGGAGGACACTCTTAAGACCCAGGCCATCGCCCGGCTGAGGATTTTAGTCGAGAGGGCCATACGGAGGGTGAAGGAGTACCATATCTGGGATGGGCTTGTTCCTCTTTCCACAGTGGGTTCAGTGAATCAGCTGTGGGCCATCTGCTGCCTCATGTCGAACTATCAGGGTAAGCTAGATGGGCTGTAAATAGAAGTACTTTTATATTACTGTATTGTATGTACAAAAAAATGTAAATATGAATTAACTTTGTTGGTAATTTAATTGATCTAATGTTATACTGTATGTTTTTGTTAAGGGTAATAACTTTTTCATAGCTATTAATGAACCTAATGTGATATATTGTAAAAATATCCAACTATTAACCATGTTATGTGCTTATGTGTCATGGCACTGATGGAACTATTAAATATATGTTTGCTTCCAATCCTTTTTGATTTTGGTAAGAGCATTTACAACATCGCAATCCTTTTCAAAATTTGTATTTCAATACATAGATATACAGTATATAACACAATTAAGTTCATTTGCAGTTAAAGAAAAACATGTCGACATTTACATCACAATCCTTTTCAAAATGTGTGTTTCAGTACATAGGAGATATACAGTATATGACAAGTTAATTTGCAGTTAAAGAAAAAAATGTCAAAGGTTCACCTTCCACATTTACCTTAACACTATTTACACAAAATTCTGCCTTATGTTTTATAACTTAAGAAGACATCCATGTAGATGTTATAATAGAAATGATCAATCTTCTGTCGCATTGAGTGGATAATCTCCTCATCCCTAAAGATTCTCTCAACTGTGAAGTCAGTGCGGGTATCTGTAATGAAGTCACACCACTGAAGTCCGCTTAAGGCGAGTTGGCCTTGAACCTGATAGTAGTATTTGTGGCTCTTCTTAAGGCAGGCCTGGCCTTTAACTGTGATCAGGTGTTTAACTTGGGTAACATTTTCAACATCGCAACTCTTAACCTCAGCAAGACCAAATGGTGGTGCTTCTGTTGGGCAGAAGACTTTAGCATCCGGGCTGGCTGCAAGGTGAGTGAATCAGGGTGGATGATGACCCCGCATTGTTTCAGAGAGACATCACAAAAATCAGAATATTGCCTCAGTATCTCAGGTTCCAGATCCAACCCTCTTCTCATAGCAGCTGTCTGAGGAGTTCCTCTCAGAATGCGGGTTGCCAAAGCCTTGGCAGACAACTCCCCCACGAACATGGCATATTTCACGGAATCTGCTGGCTGTCAGTCGGGGTTTGCGTACCTGGCTCCACAGCTGGCATTCTGACTGCATTCTTGTTTCTGCTTCAATAGCAGCAGACATCTCCTCTGACACAATCAGGCTGTCCAAATGACATTGTTGTATGTAGTTGGGCTCAAAATCAATGGGAAATTTAAAGTTGTAACCTTCAATAGGCAACTGAGGAAACTCACTGGCACCAGGGTGTTTAATAATATCTCTACTTAATTCTAGAGGGCACTGGTAAAAAGCACAGACCCAAATGGCACAGGGCCAAATTTAGAGTCCACCAAATTAAGGCCCTCAAGCCCGTGCAGCAATTTGCAAATCCCTGGTTGTGGACGGATGTCTTTCAGTTTCTCAGCACTGGCCATGGCGTGAGGATCCGGAATAGGCCCTGGCATGAAAGTGAGATATGTCAAGTTTAGATTTCATTAAATGCCACCTTATCTTTTTCACTAAAAAAGACAACCACACTCATCCAGTCTCGTACATGCTTCTAATACAAATAAAAAAATATCCACTGAAAGTCTATATAAAAAGTAACAAATAATAATCACTTTTATGTTTGTATTATTTTAGAAATGCACTAAAGTCTTTGTGCTCTAGTACAGGCGGGGGGCTCATTCAGACTCACCATCATAGGCTCGGTACAGTGTGCACTTCACTCCAGCTCTGACACTTGTTTTTTTCTTAGCCGCTGGTTTACACACCGCCATATCATTGGTGGCCTCTGGTACAATTCCCTGTGATATAATAATGATGAACAATACATTGTCAAAAGTCAATACAAACTGCAAAGTTCTGCATCAGTGTAACAAATAATATCTGACCTGTGTCCTAGGCCGGTGCCAGGTCTGCAGTGCGCTGGTGCATGACAGAGGCAATGGCACTGTCTTAAAGCCCATGGTAACATAGTGAGCACTTTGAAAAGAAGTGCTACTATGTGATTACATAGTGCTTTCCCAGCAGAGCAGGAACATGACATGTGATTGAGTACCACAGGAACCTCTGCAGAGTCTAGTGTAACCTGTTCATAGAGACATAACAATTAGTGCTGTACTTACAAAACATTTTTTCTGCGTTTCATTATAAACTACTGTACACAATTTTTCAAAACCCAATTTCTTTTTTTTAATTAAGAAAAATTGGCTGTTCTGAAACCTTTGACAAGTAGTGCCAACACTTATCGAAAATTTGAACATTTTGAGTTATCACAGAATCTTTCCCAGTCTTTATTGCCGTCAACAACCCACATCGGTTTGTAAGAATTTCGTTGTGTATTAAGTTTAATGATACAAAATCAGAGCTCAGACTGAGAAACAAACTGATCCACAGTGGAACTTTGTGGAATCATTCTTATTAAATCTGCAACCGCAGCAAACACAACAAAAAGAAAACTTATCTATCTTACCAGTGGCGGCTGGTGAAAAATATTCTCGGTGGGGCTGTACCATACTTTTTTTTTCCTGTAACCATCGCGATATATTTTAACACAAACTGCAGGACAGCAGTGCTCAGTGAAACATTCAGTAATTATTTAATGCCAATATTAAAAAGTTGAGGCATTCTTACACAAAAACATATTACACAAACCCAAGCCTTTCATTTGCATTTAAAGTGAACTTTTCACCATTGGTAGTAAACAGGCAACGCAACAGGCATGCTGTCAGAACAGAGTGGAAAGTGGACAATAACATGAAATTATTATAAAGTTTATAGGAAATCTTACACTGTATGAAAGGATGTATAATATAGAAATGGATATCAAGTGGATGAACTCAAACCTTTGACTGGAAGAATAGCATACAGTATTTTATGATCATACTAAATGTGACTAATTGTTAATGTGCTCCAGAACTGCAACAATTAATTGATACAAAACAACATATATACAGTAATATTAGCAAAGACACTATTAAGACTTTCTAGAGTACCATATATAACTGGATTTTTTATGCTAAGGTCAACTATATACAAAGAAACATGCGGCCAGAGCTGCTCTGTGTGTGTGTGTCTGTCATCTTATTTGTACAGGAATTTTGCCCGTCTGTCCTTCTGAGTGGCAAACCTCTCAATGACCCTTTGATTAAAGTCAGGAATGTCCCTGACAAGTTTCTTCTCCATGGAGAGCATGGCCAGAGCGTTCAGGCGATCCTGTGTCATGCTGTTTCTCAGGAAGGTCTTGATCCTTTTCAGTGTAGAGAAGCACCTTTCTGACTCAGCAGTTGTCATGGGTGTGGTGATGAGGATCTTGAGGAGGCTGGCAGTCTCTGTGAAAGTGCTCTGAAGGTTGTTCTCCATGAAGAACTGGTACAGGGGCACTGCACCACTACAAGCCTTGAACTCACTGTTCTCATAGATGAGGGACAGTTTGGTTTTGAGCTTGGCCTTGTTCAACATGGGTACGCCTCCACGGTTGTTTCAAAGCGTGTATCGGGGAACTTCACACTGTGTTGTGGGAACAACTCTCCGTGCAATAGTGTTGCGCTGATGAGGTGCTGGGTGAAGGAGAACCTCTCTTTGGCATGACTCAGGATGGTATCACATACCTGTAAAAGATACATCATCAGCTTTAATTTGCAATTAAGCTATTTTGATGCAAGTGATCCTGACTGACACATGCCTATGTCCAACTCAAGTATATGATTACCAAGGTGCTGATTGTTCAGGGTTTTGGCTACATACTACCAGGCCTGAAAAAAGTTCTAGGTGGGAAACACTGACAATTACATCACAACTTACCTCTATAGCCAACCTCTGTTGTTCTCCTGGTCCCAGCATCCTCCGTCGCTTGATGGGCTGTTGCTGCTCGTCAGATGCGCTGTCCCCACACAAAGAGGGAATTGAGGCCCTGGGTCCAAAAATAAAGTTTAATTTGATAACTTGCAATCAGACTTCTTAACTCACTGTAATTCCCCCTCAACACACAACCAGTGACTTATATATATATATATAGACAGACAGACAGACAGACAGACAGACAGACAGACAGACAGACAGACAGTGTGTATATACACACAAACTATGTCTAGTAACTGCTTTTAACCTGTGATGTACATAATTAACTGATGTTATTACGTTTTAAAGCCTTTTTCTATTACATTTGTGAGAGGGATGCAACATAATTTTGTTCTGCTGTTCACTTAGCAATAAAGTTAATATTCAATAACAACTAGGCCTCTTCTAGAAATTGACCTGGTGGACACCTGAATAATTATTACAAACTGTGTAGTACTTTCCTGCATTATTATCAACGTCTGATTGTGTCTTCTCTTTCCTTTTAAAATACTAAAACAAATATAATTGTGACGGCTCTATGATAATCACTCACACAAGCACCAACTGGCAGTGGGTGGAAAGCGTCAGTCGTCTCGTCAGCTTGAATGGCGATAAAATCAGCACTCTTTACTTCCTCCAGGATGTAATCCTTAAGCATTGACAGCATACAGTCCAACAGCTCGTTCTGTATCGTCTTTGACGTGCCCTTAAAAACGGTAGCTGTCTTCAGGTGCTCCTCCAGCACACTGTCGAGGGAGGCAACAAAATCCACTAAGCCCCGGAAAATGCCGGGGTTGTCTGAGGAGTCAGTCTCCTCGTGCCCACGCAAGGCCAACTCAAAAGCCCCACAGAACTTCACACAATCGATAATTTTGGATAGAATGTGCCTGTTTTTATCCACCTCCTCATTGTGTTTCCTCACCGCAATCCTGTAGCCGTCATCCAGCTGCGTAGCAATGTTCACCCCTTCCTAATACAGCTAGCTTTACAGAGTTGTCCATGTGTGCCCTGGTGTTCTCATGTTTCTTTACCTTCTCTGACAGGTGCTTCATATCCCTCACTCCGGTACCTGTCCATGCTGAATCTGACCCCGTCGTTTTAAAAAGCAAGCACGGAAAGCAAAATAAAGCATTAGCATCAGTGCACCCAGCTAGCCAAGCCTTCCTGGTGTACCAGCTACGGAGAAGCCGCGCATATACTGCTTCCCTTTCTCGCTAGCCTGCTGTCTGATTGAGAGGTCAGGTTGATCTGGGCCCAGCTCTTTCACCCGAACTTTCTCTGACAAAGTTCTCCTCTCAAACGGATCTTGGAGGAGAGATTTCACCGAGTTAGGGTTGGGTCTTGGAGGAGTAACGTTTGCGTTCGCCATTGTTGTCTAGTAAAAATGGCGTCACTGGACCCCGGTCCTTATTTTATCAGGGGCGAGCTTGGGCGGTAAAATAATCGCCCTCCTTGGATTCGATTTAAGATCGCTTATTGACTACATTTTATGTCATACATTCATATCTTAAATTAGCAATTGGCTTAACTGCTACGTAGACCCGCCTCCTCGGGGCACTTTCTGTATCGCCCAGAGCTGACGAGGCGTTTGACAGGCAGAGGAAAGGTTGCGAATATGATTTTCTATCATATCTTACACATATTACTGTGTGCATTCCATATTTCAAACACACAAATATTGACATACTGATGTTTTTATTATTATTATTATTATTATTTTTTATTTTTTTATTTTTTAAAATAATTTTATTTAAGGGGCGGCGCCCTAGCGCCCTCTATCGGCCAGCCGCCACTGTATCTTACCCTATCTTATCATAATGTTAGAGAACTGTTTATCTGAGAAACCTGAAACCGATGAGCCTCCTCATTTTTCTTCATGGACCTGTAACATCGCCCTCTCACTGTCACCTCACCGTTAACTACACTTGAGACTGTTTCAATACAGTGATTGGGAGAAAGGGCGCAGCATTAGCCATTAATACATTACTGACTCTTATCTTACGGTCGATACAAACAGCAGTAATATTAAAAGAGGCTGCAAAACAGAAACTCGTCAGCTCATAACCTTCGCTAGCATAGGAGCTAATTTAAGCTAAATAAAGATAAACACGTACCTTCATAATCAAACAGGTAACCTTCAACGAAGAACTTGTAGCCTTTATCAAGCTTCGATCTTGAAGTAAGGGACCACTTGTCAGCAAGTCGTTCTACGTCGTTAAGTCGTATTGGTGGCAGATGTGAAAGGGACTGGGTGAACTCCATAATGATGTGCTACTAGCTAAGCGTTCCTAACGACACCGGATGTAAACATAACCTGCATCGCGGCAGAACGGAAGTTGTCTGACGTCACGTGAAAAGGGCCCATTGGAGGGTTCCATCTACTAAAGATGCGCGGAAAAAAATATGTTATGTCAAGGTCTTTGTTTTGCTAACGTTAAGCGGCCTTGTGAACATTAGCTATATATATATTTATTTATTTTCTCCGATAGCTGAGTGTACACGGACAGAAATGGACTCCAAATACCCACATCTGGTAACTATGTATTTTCGTTGTAACTAACTAGCTAGCTAAGGAACGAAGAAGCTACGTTTTGCTAGCAAACAAACGTTACATAATAATGTACCGTATGCAGTGAAAAACTAGCTAACGTTAGCTACCTGACTGACTTTAGTTAGCTAACTTGTTAGCTATCCCAGCTGACAATCACTCATGCAAAATGTCAATCTATCTTTTTCACAGGCGAGACCTCAGAAGAAGCTCCGTAAAGTGAGGTAAGAAACCTCTTCTAGGGAACTTGGTATAGTGATTCAATAGTAATGGCGAACTTTTGTAGGCACTAACTCTGCCATGGTTCGTTCGTTGGACAAAGCCTATGAGGAAAATAAATGCGTTTTTGGATTAACGCCGAAAATCAGGTCTGTGTTAAACACAAGTTTAGGAGATATAATACGTTTGGTTCTATGAGATAATCTTCATCAGCTGACGTCACTTTTTGTGAGTTACATTGAATTTATGTAATCATTAAAATCACGATGGCTTCGTAATTAATACAGCTAATGTTCGCATAGAATAAAACGTACAAAATCTCCTAAACCTGTGTTAACCTCAGACCGTAGTGCCTGGACACAGCCCTTAGCCGTGGTATATTGGCCAAATACCACAAACCCCAGAGGTGCCTTATTGCTATTATAAACTGTTTACCAACGTAATTAGAGCAGTACAAATCTGTTTTGGCTGTACCCATGTTATACGGTCTGATATCACGGTTTTCAGGCAATCAGCATTCAGGGCTCGAACCACCCAGTTTATAATGGAGTTAGGTATCTATCTAGCACCTATGTGAAGTTGGCCACAATAAGGATGAGCCACAATAGTGGAATTTAATTGAATGTGATGCAAATGTATACAAATAGTGGACTAGATAATGCTTGACAAGGTTGGAATGTTATATAAATTCAACAAAAATATAACATTTTGTTAATTTGACAAAAATAAATAAATCAGTTGAAATTGCACTGGATGCATTAGACTTAAGAATTGCATTGGGGGCATACCGACGTCTACATTTATATTGCACTATACAGTCTTACCCCATTTCATGGATCAACAATCCTTAGGTATCAGTCTACTCAGTGACACACAACTATCAGTGTCGTAGCTCTTATTTCCGGGCTTTGACTGTGGGAAATCACCTCCCTGTCAGCTTATTGTGCATATTGACAAGTACATTTTTAGTATTTATTAGGATCCCCAATTAGCTGTTGTCAAGGCAGCGCTACTCTTCCTGGGTTCCAAATGTTCTTACGTTACACCCTTATTCTAAAATGTATTAAATGTTTTAGTCATCCATCTACACACAATACCCCATAATGAGAAAGCGAAAACAGGTTTTTTTTTTCAATTTAAAGTTTTATTAAGTTTTCAATCAACCAACCAAACACATTCCACATTCACAGATGTGAATTAAAAAAAAATTTATAATAATAAAAAATTGTTTTATATATGTATATATATATATACATACATACATATATACACATACATACATACATACATACACACACACAAATAATAATTATAACAAAATTTAAATTATAGAACTTGCATGCACTATCAAGGTTCTTATTAGCTATTTCCAGCCTTAGCTGAGATGACGAGCCAATAATTAGTTTTTAGGTTTTACAGCACCTTACACAACACGCATCTGCCCATCTCCTGATTCCCCCATTCACTCTGTCCAATTTGAAATATAGTTGAGTAGTGGAGACCAGAGTCTATCAAACTTGGGCTGTCTCTTGTGGAGGTCATAAGTGAGCTTTTCAAGGGGGAGAAAGTCAACAATCTGGTCAATCCACATTTTAAATGTAGGAGAAGTATTAGAGGCCCACAATCGAAGAATACATTTCTTAGCAAAGTATGTAATGGTCATGAGCAAATTTTCTCTGTCAGGATCAAGAACAAAGTCCTGCTGGGCATTAAGAAGATAGAGACACGGGGTCATATCAAACTGTACATCTAGTATTTTCTGTGCAGCAGTATGTATAGATTGCCAAAATCTGGCAATCTCTCTGCAGCTCCAAAATACATGCATATAGGTTCCACTTTCAGAGTACATCTATTACAATTAGGAGAAATGTCTGTTTTCATTTTATGGAGTCTCAGGGGAGTGTAATAAAATTTGTACAAAAATTTGTAATTAGATTCTTTCATTTTTACATTAGTAGAGGAGCAGTATACCCTGTCGCAAACCTCCGACCATCAACTCGTCACTGATAGTCAGACCAAGGTCCTTTTCCCATATTATTTTCAAAGGGAGTAAAGGGGAGGATCCTCCTTTCTCAGAAAGGAGTCTATAGATATAGGATATTTTGCCTTTAATGGATTGTGCTGTGACAAGAAGGGTTTCAACTTCATTCAACTGAGTTCTAAACCTCCTCTTGGAAGTAAATGAGGAGATGACATGTCTAATTTGTAGATATTTAAAAAAATGGGATCTTGGCACATTGAATTCATTGCAGAGCTCTTGAAAGGATTTCAGTGTAGTGGTCTTCTGATGAAATAGGTCTGAAAAGGTCCTGATTCCTAGAGTATGCCAAAGATTAAAGTTGGCATCTCTCAGGGCTTTTGGCAAGTCTGGGTTGCCTACTATAGGCGAGTGAGAACATATTTGGGAGGGAGATGCCCAGTATTTCTTACAGTCCCTCCACGCTCGTAGGGTACTGTAAATCACAAATGTTTTGGCTATGTTGCCCACTTCACTAAAGTTATCAATGAATATAGTTGAGCTTAGTGGCAATGAACCACAAGATTGGGCTTCTATCTGGCTCCACGTTGACTCTTGTCTGTTTGTGATCCATGTTAGCATGTTGCGGATTTGGGCAGACCAGTAGTACAATTGAAGGGAGGAAGGGCAAGACCACCCTTAGATTCAGGTTTCGATAGAGTGGAAAGCTTGATCCTAGGTTTTTTATTGCCCCATATAAATTTGGTGATGCTTTGGTTAATTGTTTTGAAAAAGGAAGCTGGGAGATAGCATGGGAGCATCTGAAATAAATAGTTCAGACTAGGGAGGATGTTCATACGGATTACATTAATTCTTCCTACTAAGCTAATTGGGAGGGAGATCCAGGTTTGGAGGTTGTTCTTGATTTGATCCAGGAGTGGAAGATAATTCTCTTTGAAAAGCTTATTCAGATCTGGTGTTATGAATATCCCAAGGTATTGAAACCCCTGTGTCTTCCATTGGAATGGGCATAGTGTCTTCATAGAACTGGTGAGTATAATATTGAGAGGGCAGACAGTGGATTTGTTAAAATTAATCTTATAACCTGAAAACGTGCCATACTGAGCAATTGTATCTAAGATGGGAGGAAGGGATTTCTCAGGGTTGGATATGTAGAGCAAGACATCATCCGCGTAAGCGAAATCTTGTGCTGCAGGCCCCTGCAGGAACACCCATAATACTTGGATTGCTCCTTATCAACTCTGCCAGAGGCTCCGCCCCCAACAAGTAGAGCAGGGGGGACAAGCGAGCACCCTTGTCTTGTGCCCCGTCCCAAAGGGAATCTGTCAGAGTTCAGTCCGTTAGTAGTCACCATGGCATTTGGATGAGAGTATAGTGATTTGATCCATTTAATAAAGTTTGGGCCCATGTTGAACTTCTCTAAGACTGAGAACAGAAAGCTCCACTCCATCCTGTCGAACGCCTTCTCAGCATCCAGTGAAGCCAGCAGGACAGGGTCTTCTGTGCGTTTACTTGATCAATAATATCAAAAAGGCAATGAATGTTATCAGAAGAGTATCTGTCTCTAATAAATCCCGTCTGGTCCGCTTTTATTATTTTGGGAAGAAGAGTGTTTAGTCTTTTGGCGAGCAATTTGGTGATTATTTTGTAGTCGAAATCCAACAAGCTTATGGGCCGGAAGGAGGAGCAGGATAGGGGATCCTTGTCTTTTTGAGCAACACTGTAATGCGAGCTGTGTGCATTGAGTCTGGGAGAACTCAGTTTTTGCAAAAATCCTCCAGCATTGGCATGAAAATAGGGCTAAGCTGGGGCCAAAAGCTTTGTAGAACTCTCTGGGGAATCCATCTGGGCCTGGGGACTTGTTAGGTGGCATGGAGGTAATTGCCTCCAGGATCTCCTCAGGAGTGAAGGGGAGTTGAGATCTTCTTGGTCGGTCTCTGATAGTTTAGGTAGCGAGATTCCCTCTAGGAAGGAGTGGAGTTCTGCCTCCGTGTGTTTTCTCTCAGAGGTATATAGTTTGCAGTAAAAATCATGAAAAGTTAAATTGATCTTTTTTGGATCATATGTGACCCTCATCCTCTGCTGTTCGGATAGCCATAATTGTACGCTCTGACTGCTCTTTTTTTTAATTGATAAGCAAGCAATCTACTAGGCCTATTGCTATACTCATGGTATTTCTGTTTAGTAAAGAAAACTTTTTTTTAATCTCCGAGTATAGTCCAAATTCAGTTTGGCTTTG
This sequence comes from Coregonus clupeaformis, assembly GCF_020615455.1. NCBI lineage: Eukaryota > Metazoa > Chordata > Actinopteri > Salmoniformes > Salmonidae > Coregonus > Coregonus clupeaformis. Next base: position 81,114 of record NW_025534503.1, on the reverse strand, counting down.
GCTGCTTTAAGTTGACTCCAGGAGGTGCTGTCTGGGGATTGTTTATGTACTTTTTCACAGCGTTCCAGCTCCCTCTCCAGATCTAGCCTGTGTGCTTCCATTGCTTTTTTCTTAGAGGAAGCATATGCAATTAGATGACCTCTTACTGTGGCTTTAGCAGCGTCCCACATTGTGGCCGGAGAAACAGGAGAATCTTTGTTGTCTTGTGTGTAGTTGTCTATCCATGTAGTTACCAATGTATGGAATGCTTCGTTTGATAGCATGGAGGTGTTGAATTTCCAGCTCTTTGATCTCGGGATGTTTTTGCAGAGGTCAAAGCGGAGGTGGACAAAGGCGTGATTCGAAAGCGCTATGGGTCCGATTGTACACGTGGCTGAGTTTATGAAACTCTTTGGAATAAAAATGTAATCTATACGGGAGTAGGTGTTATGGACATTAGAGTAGTATGTATAGTCCATAGCTGAGCTATTAGTCTCTCTCCAGATATCTATCAGTCCCATCTCTTTAGTAAGAGAGTTCAACATCTTTGCAGATCTAGGATTTGTGGTGGTGATTTGAGATGATTTGTCTAGGGTTGGGTTCAGGGTACAATTAAAATCTCCGGCCAACACTCCAAAGGAAACACAGTGCTCATTGAACAGAGTTATCATTTTCGACATAAAAGCAGGAGTATCTGTGTTAGGGGCGTATATGTTTAAGATAGTAATTGGTTGCCCATACAGTGACCCAGTTATCAAGATAAATCTCCCCTCCGGATCAGATATGTTTTTGTCAATTATGAATGGAACATTCTTATGGATAATTGCTGTACCTCTACTGTTGGATTTGAAAGATGAGAAATACACCTGTCCCACCCAAGCTCTGCGAGTTTGGCATGTTCAGCATCACAGAGGTGTGTCTCTTGCAATAGCGCGATGTCTGCTTTTTCCTTTTTTAGAGCACATAGTATCTTTTCCCGTTTTATTGCATGGCCTAGACCGTGGCAGTTCCATGTCAATAGATTTAAGGTACTAGTCATCGTCATCGAACAGTAATCGAACTTTAGTGCAAGTCATCTCTGGGTAAAGGTGGATCGTAGTTACAGCTGCGTTCACATAAAAAGGAAAATAAATGGTTTACATAAAATAACAATCTCTGAACACCCCAGCCGAGTTCCCAAACAACTCGACATATCCCGGTTGGATCTATTACCTCCCGCTCAGTCACCATTCTGTGTTCCAACAAACAAACAAAAAGACCGGGAACAGTTAGCAACGCACAACGTCTCCCCCCTCCCCACCAAAGAAATGCCTCATCCTCTCCGCCCGCATTGAGTAACTGACACCGTAGCCCCCGTCCAGACCACATTAAGAAAGGGAGAAAATAAAATCAATAGCCCAGCCTACATACAGTAGGCCTAAGTTATAATATGGGGCCTATCCCTCTCCGCTAAAGGAACATAAATATAGATTGGACGGCTATAATGAAATTTAGCAGGGCGGTGGGTCTTTGGATATCGGCTATATGTTGTCTTACCTCCTTTAGTAATAACAGTAATCGCATTAATCGCATTTAGTCAATGGTCCATTTCTCATTGACCAGGGTTGTCTTTCAAAAACGTTTTGCCTCTTCGGGAGTTTTGAAGTGTCGCAGGGCTCCTTGGTGAAGAATCCTGATCTCGTTTGGGTATTTGAATCCCCTAAAGATGCCTCGGTCAATGGAGCATTTCTTCCACCTCGTCAAACTCTCGGCGCTTTCGGCGTATTCCAGCTGACAGGTCCTGGGTAAGGTGAGTTTGGCGTTTCCCACTGTAATGGTGTTGGTTTTGCCGCCTGTAGGACTCGTTCCTTGTCGGTGAATCTCAGGAAACGTATGGTGATTGGGCGCGGTGGTTGTCTGGCTGCTGGTGGGGGCCTCAGTGCTCGGTGAGCTCTCTCGAGTTCTATGGGCATGTCGGTGGACAGGTGGAGCCACTCGGAAGTTTGTCTTGCAGGTAGCGGATCAGTGGCATGTTTCCCTCTTCTTTTCGCCCAGAATTTAATAGAACACAATTATTCCTTCGCCCCCTGTTTTCCAGGTCCTCTGTTTTCTCTTCCAGCTGCTCTATTTTTTTTTAGCATATGCTATTGTTTCCATGGCGTCTGTCAATAAGTTTTCCGTGGATAGGGATTCGCCCCTCTGCCTCGTCCAGGCGCCCCGCTTTATGGTTCTTGTTGTTTATGTCAGGCAAGGCATTTTTCCAGGATTGTCACCTTGCCCCCTATCGCACTGAGCTGAGCGTTAATGGCATCTAGTTTAGTGTTGAGTTCTGTACGTTGGGATCTCAGCTCAGAAAAGATGTCTTCGACAGAGTGCGAGGTTGGCATTCGTTGGGCCTCGGGGGCGGGTCCTCTTTCTCCTGGCTAATGGCGCTAGCTTTTCTAAGCTAGCTGCTTCTTGGAGGCTTTTTCCGTCGCTAGTACTCGAGTCCGGGTAAAAATGTCCCCTGTAGTGTTGCCTTTTGAAGCCGCCATGACTTTTTGACTAAAGCTAAATGAGTTTAAACTTGAAGTGGAGGTAAGATTAGGAATTGGAAACTACTTGTGCGGAGCTCCTAGTTCAGTGCGGCCATCTCGTTCAAGGGTCACGTGATCCACCCGAAAACAGGTTTTTATAAATTTTTGCAAATGTATTACAAATAAAAAAAACAGAAATACATTATTTACATAAGTATTCAGACCCTTTGCTATGAGACTTGAAATTGAGCTCAGGTGCATCCTGTTACCATTGATCATCCTTGATGTTTCTTCAACTTGATTGGAGTCCACCTGTGGTATATTCAATTGATTGGACGTGATCTGGAAAGGCACAGACCTGTCTATATAAGGTCCCACAGTTGACAGTGCATGTCAGAGCAAAAACCAAGCCATGAGGTCGAAGGGAATTGTCCATAGAGCTCAGAGACAGGATTGTTTCTAGGCACAGATCTGGGGAAGGGTAACAATACATTTCTGCAGCATTGAAGGTCCCCTACGAACACAGTGGCCTCAATCATTCTTAAATGGAAGAAGTTTTAAAACACCAAGACTCTTCCTAGAGCTGGCCGCCCGGCCAAACTGAACAATCGGGGGAGAAGGGCCTTGGTCAGGGAGGTGACCAAGAACCCGATGGTCACTCTGACAGAGCTCTAGAGTTCCTCTGTGGAGATGGGAGAACCTTCCAGAAGGGCAACCATCTTTGCAGCACTCCAATAATCAGGCCTTTATGGTAGTGGCCAGACGGAAGCCACTCTTCTGTAAAAGGCACATGACAGCCCGCTTGGAGTTTGCCAAAAGGCACCTAAAGGACTCTGTCCATGAGAAACAAGATTCTCTGGTCTAGTGAAACCACGATTCAATTCTTTGGCCTGAATGCGAAGTGTCACGTCTGGAAAAAACTGGCACCATCCCTACGGTGAAGCATGGTGGTGGCAGCATCATGCGGTGGGGATGTTTTTCTGCTGCAAGGACTGGGAGACTATTCAGGATTGAGGGAAATATGAGACGGAGCAAAGTGCAGAGAGATCCTTGATGAAAACCTGCTCCAGAGCACTCAGGACCTCAGACTGGGGAGAAGGTTCACCTTCCAACAGGACAACGACCCCCAAGCACACAGCCAAGACAATGCAGGAGTGGCTTCGGAACAAGTCTCTGAATGTCCTTGAGTGGCCCAGCCAGAGCCTGGACTTGAACCCGATCGAACATCTCTGGAGACCTGACAGAGCTTGAAAGGATCTGCAGAGAAGAATGGGAGAAACTCCCCAAATACAGGTATGCCAAGCTTGTAAGCGTCATACCCAAGAAGACTTGAGGCTGTAATCGCTGCCAAATGTGCTTCAACAAAGTACTGAGTAAAGGGTCTGAATACTTAAGTAAATGATAAATTGGTGTTCTTTTATAAATTTGCTGTTTTTGCTTTGTCATTATGGGGTATTGTTTGTAGATTGATGAGGATTTGTATTTATTTAATACATTTTATAATAAACGTAACAATGTGGAAAAAGGAAAGGGGTCTGTATACTCTCTGATTGCACTTCATACTGTAACACTACATTTACAATTGATCCATTCAACAAACGCTCCCATCCAGAGAGACCCACAGCTAGTGCCTTCATCTTAAGAGAACAACCACATATCATAGTCGTATCCCAAACACATATCACAGTCGTATCCAAACCACATCTCAAATAATTTCTGTGTCTCTCTTCAGTCCCTGTCGTGCCTTAAGGAGTACAGCCTTACCTATGGATTGTGGATCAATGAAATGGTCAGTTGTGTTCTGTGGGTGTCACTGAGTAGATTGATACCCCATTTCATGGATCTACAACAGGGTGTCAAACTCATTTTAGCTCAGGGGCCACATGGAGGAAAATCTATTCCCAAGTGGGCCGGACCGGAAAAATCATGGTATATATATATAACTTAAAAACAACAACTTCAGATTGTTTTCTTTGTTTTAATACCATCAACATACAACATAAAGCTGGAGCCTGAGGACAGTGTGTCCAAAATAGTACAAGCACAACATCACTATTAATCATAAAACACGTCAAGTTTATTTGAAAATTCTAAAGAAAAAGAACACACAATGCCTCAGTGATTAACAGAACTGTTTCACAGATGACAGAACTATATCAGGGTGTCATTTCTCAGGCAGAAATGTAGATAAAAATAATGAAATCCTGTTCCCCAAACAAGTGCAAGAACCACAGAGTCAAGAATAGGTTAAATATTAAAATAAAATCATGCTGTCATAATACTGCGTGACAACTTTGTTGCGCCCTTGCAGCTGTTTGTTCAAGTTATTCAGGTGCTCTGTAACATCCACCATAAATGCAAGGTCCTGCATCCATTCTGCGGAATGAAATTCTAACACTGGTTTGCCCTTTTCTTCCATGAACTGTTCAATTTCTTCTCGTAAATCAAAGAAACGCCTCAGCACAGCACCTCGGCTTAACCATCTTACCTCAGTGTGGTATGGCAGGCCATAGATGTGGTCTTTCTCTCTGAGAAGGCTGTCAAACTGACGGTGATTCAGGCTTCTGGATCGGATGAAATTAACAGTTTGGATGACCACCTTCATGGCGTTATCCATCTTTAATGACTTGCAACACAAAGCCTCCTGGTGCAAAATACAGTGAAAAGTCAAAAAATCACGTCCTCCATTTGCAGATTGCACTTTCTCTCGGAACTTTGTCACAACGCCTGCTTTTTTTCCCGATCATTGAGGGCGCACCATCTGTAGCCAGGCTGACAGCGCGGGACCAGTCCACTCCGACCCTGTCCAGCGCGCCGACGAGTGCGGTAAAAATATCAGCTGCTGTCGTTGTATCTGTCATCGGCACCAACTCCACGAACTCCTCGGTGACGGTCAACAGTTGTGCAACATCTGTAATGTCCGTGCTTTCATCAATTGCAACCCAACGCAATAAATGACTTTACTTTTTGCTTCAACTGGCTGTCCAAATCCACTGAAAGATCGAAATCCTGTCTGCAACTGTGTTTCTTGTCAGGCTGATATTTGCAAAAGCCTGCCGCTTTTCAGGGCACACAATCTCCGCTGCCTTCATCATGCATGTTTTTACAAATTCACCCTCACTAAATGGTTTTGAAGCCACTGCGATTTCATTAGCAATGAGGTAGCTAGCTTTCACTGCAGCGATCACTGATGTCTCGGCTGTGAGTAAACACAGACTGCTGTTTCTTCAGACCCGCCAACAGTTCATTCACCTTCTCTCATCTCCCTGTCCTTGAAAGTTGTCATATTTGTCGGCATGAAGACTCACATAGTGGCAACGAAGGTTATATTCTTTCAGCACTGCAACATGCTCTGAACACACCAAACATACAGCTTTCCCATTCAATTCCGTGATTAAATAGGATGACCATTTTTCTTGGAACACTCTGCGTTGACAGAGACATATTGGGGCAATGCTCTGCCCCGGTATAAACAGTTTGCTTGCTTAACACAATTGATATTGCGCCATCCAGTGGACTCAATTGGAACAGCAGTTTATTTTATTGAAAAATTGCAGCGCATTTTTATACTTAAAAATAAATAAATATATATATATATATATATATATATATATTTTTTTAATTCAAAATCATCTCGCGGGCCGGATTAAACCCGTTTGCGGGCCTGATCCGGCCCGCGGGCCATATGTTTGACACCCCTGGTCTATGGCATCTGCTACTCTAACTAGAGTTATAGTCTACTATCCTGCTGCATGCTAGCTCTAAACATTTACATTTTAGTCATTTAGCAGACGCTCTTATCCAGAGCGACTTACAGTTAGTGAATACATTATTATTTTAATTTTTTTATACTGGCCCCCGTGGGAATCGAACCCACAACCCTGCGTTGCAAACGCCATGCTCTATCAACTGAGCTACATCCCCTGCCGGCCATTCCCTCCCCTACCCTGGCCGACGCTGGGCCAATTGTGCGCCCGCCCATGAGTCTCCCGGTCGCGGCCGGCTGCGACAGAGCCTGGATTCGAACCAGGATCTCTAGTGGCACAGTTAGCACTGCGATGCAGTGCCTTAGACCACTGCGCCACTCAGGAGTACACCAGGTGGGTGTATCAGTGTTACTGATGGTAGGCTTTGTTACTTTGGTCCCAGCTCTCTGCAGGTCATTCACTAGGTCCCCCCATGTGGTTCTGGGATTTTTGCTCCCCACGGGGTGAGATCTTGCGTCGAGGGAGATTATCAGTGGTCTTGTATGTCTTCCATTTCCTAATAATTGCTCCCACAGTTGATTTCTTCAAACCAATCTGCTTACCTATTGCAGATTCAGTCTTCCCAGCCTGGTGCAGGTCTACAATTTTGTTTCTGGTGTCCTTTGACAGCTCTTTGGTCTTGCCTAACCACATGTATAATCTATTTGCATACACTTCAACCAGACAGACACACACCACCAGACTCTTCAACCAGACAGACACACCCCACCAGACTCTTCAACCAGACAGACACACCCCACCAGACTCTTCAACCAGACAGACATACCCCACCAGACTCTTCAACCAGACAGACACACCCCACCAGACTCTTCAACCAGACAGACACACCCCACCAGACTCTTCAACCAGACAGACACACCCCACCAGACTCTTCAACAAGACAGACACACCCCACCAGACTCTTCAACAAGACAGACACACCCCACCAGACTCTTCAACAAGACAGACACACCCCACCAGACTCTTCAACCAGACAGACACACCCCACCAACTCTTCAACCAGACAGACACACCCCACCAGACTCTTCAACCAGACAGACACACCCCCACCAGACTCTTCAACAAGACAGACACACCCCACTAGACTCTTCAACAAGACAGACACACCCCACCAGACTCTTCAACCAGACAGACACACCCCACCAGACTCTTCAACCAGACAGACACACCCCACCAGACTCTTCAACCAGACAGACACACCCCACCAGACTCTTCCAACCAGACAGACACACCCCACCAGACTCTTCAACCAGACAGCACACCCCACCAGACTCTTCAACCAGACAGACACACCCCACCAGACTCTTCAACCAGACAGGCCCACCCCACCAGACTCTTCAACCAGACAGACACACCCCACCAGACTCTTCAACCAGACAGACACACCCCCACCAGACTCTTCAACCAGACAGACACACCCCACCAGACTCTTCAACCAGACAGACACACCCCACCAGACTCTTCCACAGACAGACACACCCCACCGACTCTTCCCGCAGACCACCCCCACCACTCTTCCACCAGACAGCCCACCCCACCTCTTCCACCCAGACAGACACACCCCCCAGACTCTTCAGCCAGACCGCCACACCCCACCAGACTCTTCAACCGACGCCACACCCCCCCAGACTCTTCAACCAGAGCGACACACCCCCAGCTCTTCCCCCAGACGGACCCACCCCACCAACTCTTCTACCAGACGGCCACCCCACCAGACTCTTCAGCCAGACAGCCACACCCCACCAACTCTTCAGCAGACGGCCCACCCCCCCAACTCTTCCCAGGCCCACCCCCCACTCTTCACGACGGCACACCCCCACCACTCTTCAACCAACAACCACCCCCCCAGACTCTTCAACCAGACAGACCCACACCCACCAGACTCTTCAACCAGACAGACACACCCCCGGACTCTTCGCAGACAACACCCCCCCCAGACTCTTCAGCCAACAGACCCACCCCCCAACTCTTCCCCCAGACAGACACACCCCACCAGACTCTTCACCCGACAACACACCCCCCAGACTCTTCAACCCCCGACAGACCCACCCCCCCAGACTCTTCCGCCCAACAGACACACCCCACCAGACTCTTCCCCAGACAACACACCCCACCAACTCTTCAGCCAACAGCACCCCCCACTCTTCAACCGACAGCCACACCCCACCAGACTCTTCCAACCAACAGCCCCCCCCACCAGACTCTTCAGCCAGACAGGCCACCCTCTTCCCCTCTTCACGACAGCCCACCCCCCCCAGACTCTTCCGCCAGCAGCCCCACCCCACGGCTCTTCAGCCAGACCCCACACCCCACCAGACTCTTCAGCCAGGCACACCCCCCCAGCTCTTCACCAACACACCCCCACTCTTCTCCAGACAGACACACCCCACTCTTCCAGACCCGACCCCACCGACTCTTCCAACCAGACAGCACACCCCACCCTCTTCACCCCCCCCCTCTTCACCCCCCCCAACTCTTCAGCAGACGCCCCCCTCTTCAGCAGACAGCACACCCCCCAGACTCTTCACCCAGACTGCCTTGGGTTTCTTCACTGTACCCAAACCAAAAACAGATTTCATGTGTTGCTCAGTTATTATAGAGCCATGTCATGTGGAATGCTCTGCCACCAGAGGATACTCAGTGATGTATAGACCATGTCATCGTGGAATCTCTGCCACCAGGGATACTCAGTTATTATACCATGTCTCGTGGAATGCTCTGCCACCGTCTCTTATGTATAGAGCCATGTCATCGTGGGAATGCTCTGCCACCAGAGGATACTCAGTTATGTATAGAGCCATGTCTCGTGGAATGCTCTGCCACCAGAGGATACTCAGTGATTATAGCCATGTCATCGTGGAATGCTCTGCCACCAGAGGATACTCAGTGATGTATAGAGCCATATCATGCGTGGAATGCTCTGCCCCCAGAGGATACTCATGATGATAGAGCCATGTCATCATGGAATGCTCTGCCACCAGAGATACTCAGTGATGTATGAGAGCCATGTCATCTGGAATAAAAAATAAAATAAAGAAAATAATTTTAAAAAAGCTGGTTTGGCTTAAGATCTAATTTAACTGTACTGTATATAACAATTATATATTATATCTCCTACTAACTTACAGCTGTATTTTTAAATTTTTTGTTTTCTGATGATACCTATTAGTGGTCAGGCTATCCTAACCCTATTAGTTGTTGAGTATACTGACTGTGATTTTAATTTGTGAGAAGGTTTTATTTCGGGTGGGATTTTTTCTTAACGTTAATGATCCCAATTTCGTTTAAGGGTCTTTCTATAAATAAATGGGGCCAATGTGTGACATTGGGAAAACATTTCTAAATGCTTTGAAGAAAAATAGAAATAAAATCACATTTTATTTGTCACCTGCGCGAATATAACAGGTGTAGACTAACAGTGAAATGCTTACTACAACCCTTAACCAACTATATTAAGAAAAATAAACTAAAATAAAATATAAAAGAGCAACAATAAAATAACAATAACGAGGCTATATACAGGGGTTACCAGAATCTATATCGTTACGGTACCGGTCAATTCGGGGTTACAGATTAATATCAGGCTATATCGGGGTCCGGTACGAGTCATATACAGGCTATATACAGGGTTACTGTTACCGAGTCAATATACAGGCTTTGGGGTCGTCGAGTCATTACCTATATCAGGGTTCCGTGAAGTATTATGGCTTATGCAGGTCCGTCAGAGTCATGTCGGTACTGTGTCGGGGGTAATTTGTAATATATCACTACATCAAGTTTTAGAACTCCTACTCATTCAAGGGTTTGTCTTTTATTTTTACTATTTTCTACATTGTAGAATAATGTGAAACATCAACACTATGAAATAACATGGAATCATTAGTAACCAAAAAAGTGTGAATCAATCAAAATATATTTTTATATTTGAGATTCTTCAAATATCCACCCTTTGCCTTGATGACAGCTTTGCACACCCCTGGCATTATCTCAACCAGTTTCACCTGGAATCTTTTCCAACAGTCTTGAAAGAGTTCCCACTTCTGCACTTGTTGGCTGCTTTTCCTTCACTCTGCGGCCCAACTCATCCCAAACCATCTCAATTTGTTTGAGGTCGGGGGATGGAAAAGGCCAGGTAATCTGATGCAGCTCTCCATCACTCTCCTCCTTGGTCAAATAGCCCTTACACAACCTGTGTGTTGGGTCATTGTCCTGTAGAAAAAAAATGTATCCCACTAAGCCCAAACCAGATGGGATGGCGTATCGCTGCGAATGCTGTGGTAGCTATGCTGGTTAAGTGTGCCTTGAATTCTAAATAAAATCACAGACATCGTCAAACAACCAATGGTGGAAATGTATACTTTGGTCTGAGTCAAATTTGAGATTTTTGGTTCCACCGCTGTGTCTTTGTGAGCCGGTGCAGCAGTGAATGATATCTCCCATTGTATTTTCCTAATGCATGGAGGGGAGGTGTTATGGTGTGAGGGTGATTCTCTTTCAAATGATTTGCCACAGATATAGCTCCCACCATCAACCATCAAAGGCAAGCGATAGTAGTGAAGTCCTGTTGCAACACTGAGGAAGTCCTGTTGCAACACTGAGGAAGTCCTTATTATAGCAACACTGAGGAATCCTGTATTATAGCAACACTAGAAGTCCTGTATGTATAGCAACACTGAGAGAAGTCCTGTATGTATATAACACTGAGGAAGTCCTGTATGTATAACTGAGGAATCTTATGTATAGCAACACTGAGAGTCCTGTATGTATACAACACTGGGGAAGTCCTGTATCTATAGCAACACTGAGGAAGTCCTGTATGTATAGCAACACTAGAAGTCCTGTATGTATAGCACTGGTCTGTTGTTAGCACACTTTGAGGTTAATTGTGGTGAAATGCAACTTTGCGAGGTGGAATTGAGGTCCGTAATTTACAGATGCAATGCTTCACCATCTGAGGGGTGCAAGCCGTTGCTGACGGCAGCACAGCCCCAGCTCTTCACACTATTGAAGTGTGATAAGGAGTGAAAAATCACAGCCTGATTCCGAATGACTGCAGTTGTAATGCAGCCATTTCAATGTCAGAGGATGTTGACTTCAATACCCTGATGGCATATCCAACCAACTACCAATGCCATGTTAAACCCATATGGCCTTGGTGGAGAAATTTACAATATTAGTCTGCAAGTACAACCAACTCTCAACTATTTTCTCATAATCATTTGCTAGTTGTGTGTTTTTGTCTCATAATATGAAGTGACAGACTACCGGTAGCTATGTGTCTATGTGATTAATAACCATATTCTGCATTGGGATTTCATCTATTTATCATTGTTCTTATTGTTCTAAAGGAGAGCTGACAAAACTGGCAGTTTAAATGTTAAGAATTTACACATCCCTATTTGTTAATTGTGTTAATTCTCCATGGTTGTCACTGTCCCTCTGCAGCACAAAAAGTGGAACCCAAAGAACAACCAGCACCAGAGAGGGGAGGTCTGGCCCAACCTCCGAGAGGTCAACACGGGAAGGAAAGCCACATCCTCCTTTCTCCAGAAGCTGAGAGAGGCTGGTCATCAACCTGCCTGGTGAGTCCACATCTGTTTTCATTTAACCCAATAATATTAGACTGTCCTGTTTACAATATCCACATAGTGGCCCTCCCTGAGTCTCTTTTTTTAGTATTTTACCCCCTTTCTTCTACCCAATTTCGGGTATCAATTGGTGTTACAGTCTTGTCCCATGCTGCACTCTCCCCGGGAGGCGAGGGTCGAAATGTCGTCCTCGAGCCACACCCCGGCCCCTCCTTCTTCTTGACACAATGCCCACTTAACCCGGAGCCAGCCCACCAATGTGCCGAAAACACTGTACACCTCGCTGAGTCCGTGCACTCCCGCAACCCTCCCCTACCCTGGGCGGGTTGCCATTGTCCCCCAATGGTCTCCGTCAGCCTGACTCAACCAGGATCTCACAGTTAATTGCCTTTACCACTGTGCCCTCGGAAGCCCCTCCTGAGTTTCTAAACCCAGATGCCCAACATCGCATACTTCCGGGAATGCTTGCAGTATACCTGGCTGGAGTTTGGGGTTTGAGAAGTCAATGAGGAAGTGAAATATTCTTCCTTGTTGTTAATTGTCTCGAAGATAAAGGCTGCAACCTGGATTAACCAATGTCTTCAGTAATTGATCATGTATTACTCCAACTTCCTGAAAGTACAAACTACACGTAGCCAATGTCGTCTACAAAGCGTGATTGAGGATTTACATTTTAGTCATTTGGCCGCGCTCTTGTCCAGAAGCGACTTAGTTAGCTAGGTGGGACAACCACATTCACAGGGTGACTTAGTCAGTGCATTCATCTTCCAGATACAGTGAGGAAAAAAAGTATTTATCCCTGCTATTTTATGCGTTTGAACACTGACAAAGACACTGATCAGTCTATAATTTTAATGGTAGGTTTATTTGAACAGTGAGAGACAGAATAACAACAATAATCCAAAAGCATGTCAAAAATGTTATAAATTGATTTGCATTTTAATGAGAAATAAGTATTTGACCCCTCTGCAAAACTACTTAGTACCTCGTCAAAACCCTTGTTGTCAATCAGAGGTCAGGCGTTTCTTGTAGTTGGCCACCAGGTTTGCACACATCTCAGGAGGGATTTTGTCCCCCCTCCTCTTTGCAGATCTTCTCCAAGTCATTAAGGTTTTCGAGGCTGACGTTTGGCAACTACTGGCTTGGCCCACTCCAGGACCTTAATGTGCTTCTTCTTGAAGCCACTCCTTTGTTGCCTTGGCCATGCTGGAATACCCATCCCCCGACCCATTTTCAATGCCCTGGCTGAGGAAGGAAGTTCTCACCCAAGATTTTGTACTGGCGCCGTCCATCGTCCCTTTGATGCGGTGAAATTGTCCTGTCCCCTTAGCAGAAAAACACCCCCCAAACATAATGTTTCCCACCTCCATGTTTGACCGGTGGGGATGGTGTTCTTGGGGGTCATAGGCAGCATTCCTCCTCGTCCAAACACAGCGAGTTGAGTTGATGCCAAAGAGCTCGATTTTGGTCTCATCTCACCACAACACCCAGTTATCCTCTGAATCATTCAGATGTTCATTGGCAAACTTCAGACGGTCCTGTATATGTGCTTTTTGAGCAGCGTAGTGTGTTATCAATTGTTTTCTTGGTGTCTATGGTCCCAGCTGCCTTGAGATCATTGACAAGATCCTCCCGTGTAGTTCTGGGCTGATTCCTCACCGTTCTCTGATCATTGCAACTCCATGAGGTGAGATCTTGCATGGAGCCCCAGGCCGAGGGAGATTGACAGTTCTTTTGTGTTTCTTCCATTTGCGAATAATCGCACCAACTGTTGTCACCTTCTCACCAAGCTGCTTGGCGATGGTCTTGTAACCCATTCCAGCCTTGTGCTTAGGTCTACAATCTTGTCCTGACATCCTTGGAGAGCTCTTTGGTCTTGGCCATGGTGGAGAGTTTGGAATCTGATTGATTGCTTCTGTGGACAGGTGTCTTTTATACAGGTAAAAGATGAGATTAGAGCACTCCCTTAAAGAGTGTGCTCCTAATCTCAGCTGTTACCTGTATAAAAGGCACCTTGAGACAAGAAATCTTTCTGATTAAGAGGGGTCAAATACTTATTTCCCTCATTTAAAATGCAAATCAATTTATAACATTTTTGACATGCGTTTTTCTGGATTTTTTTGTTATTCTGTCTCTCACTGTTCAAATAAACCTTCCATTAAAATTATAGACTGATCATTTCTTTGTCAGTGGGCAAACGTACAAAATCAGAAGGAGATCAAATACTTTTTTCCCTCACTGTAGCTAGGTGGGACAACCACATATCAAATCAAATCAAATCAAATTGTATTGGTCACATGCGCCGAATACAACAGGTGCAGACATTACAGTGAAATGCTTACTTACAGCCCTTAACCAACAGTGCATTTATTTTAAACAAAAAAAAGTAAGAATAAAACAACAACAAAAAAAGTGTTGAGAACCAGGATCTCTAGTGGCACAGTTAGCACTGCGATGCAGTGCCTTAGACCACTGCGCCACTCAGGAAAGAAAAGAAGGGATACAGGTCTATAGTTTTTGACGTCAGAGGAGATGAGTGTTTGTTTCTTGAGGATGGGAGCGACTGGGGCAATTTGAAGTCAGAGGGGACGCAGCCAGTGGTCAGGGGTGAGGAATGGGAGAACGGATTTAAGTTTCCTTTCATCTATATTTTTCATAGCTGTCTATTTACCACCACAAACCAATGCCGGCATTAAGATTGCTCTGAATGAGTTGTACAAGGCCATTAATCAACAGGAAAACGCTCATCCAGATGCAGCGCTCCTAGTGGCCGGGGACTTTAATGCAGGGAAACAGACTACAAAGGGAAGCACAGCCGCGAGCTGCCCAGTGACACAAGCCTACCAGACGAGCTAAACCACTTCTTAGACCTGTATTGACTCTTTGCCTGTTTGATGGTTCGTCAGAGGTCATAGCGGGATTTCTTATAAGCGTCCGGGTTAGAGTCCCGTTCCTTGAAAGCGGCAGCTCTACCCTTTAGCTCAGTGCGGATGTTTCCTGTAATCCATGGCTTCTGGAATGGGAGAAGGTCTCCAGAGATGGTCTGGAGGAGGGGATGGGGTCGAGCGGGCAGAACTCACTAGTCGCAGGATGTCATCTGGAGAGAGAGGGGAGAAAGAGGTCAAGGCGTAGGGTAGTTCTGTGTGAGTGGGACCAGTGGACTCAATAGGCTGAGTGAATGAGGAGCAGATGTCATCAACCTTCTTTTTAAAGTGGTTAACAAAGTTGTCTGCAGAGAGGGAGGGGGTGGAGGATTAAGGAGGGAGGAGATGGTGGAAAAGAGTTTCCTAGGGTTAGAGGCAGAAGCTTGAAATTTAGAGTGGTAGAAAGTGGCTTTAGCAGCGGATACAGAGGAAGAGAATGTAGAGAGGAGGGAGTGAAAAGATGACAGGTTCTCTGGAAGTTTGGTTTTCCTCCATTTTCTCTCAGCTGCCCGCAGCCCAGTTCTGTAAGCTCGCAATGAGTCACTCAGCCATGTTGCAGGAGGGTGGGCCGAGCCGGCCGGGAGGAAAGGTGTGGACTTGACTGCACCACTATGTAAAAAATACAACCAGTATTAATGATATTTACAAAATTAATTAATTTGCACTTAATCACTTAATTCAAGTGTTTAGATTGCAGGAAATGGCAGTTACAGGTGTTCAAAGCACCTCCCCCTCGACTGACTTATCAGCACCACCTTGTTTAAAACTCCTGGGGGGACCCTGAATGCCGTGTTTCTGTTCAGCTCTATGAAAGGGTTAGAGGTTAGAGGTTAGGGTTAATGATGTGTTTCTGTTCAGCTCTATGAAGGGGTTAGAGGTTAGGGTTAATGATGTGTTTCTGTTCAGCCCTATGAAAGGGTTAGAGGTTAGGGGTAATGATGTGTTTCTGTTCAGCCCTATGAAAGGGGTTAGAGGTTAGAGGTTAGGGTTAATTATGTGTTTCTGTTCAGCTCTATGAAAGGGTTAGAGGTTAGGGTTAATGATGTGTTTCTGTTCAGCTCTATGAAGGGGTTAGAGGTTAGGGTTAATGATGTGTTTCTGTTCAGCTCTATGAAAGGGTTAGGGGTTAGAGGTTAGGGTTAATGATGTGTTTCTGTTCAGCCCTATGAAAGGGTTAGGGGTTAGATGCTAGGGTTAATGATGTGTTTCTGTTCAGCTCTATGAAAGGGTTAGGGGTTAGGGTTAATGATGTGTTTCTGTTCAGCCCTATGAAAGGGTTAGGGGTTAGAGGTTAGGGTTAATGATGTGTTTCTGTTCAGCTCTATGAAAGGGTTAGAGGTTAGAGGTTAGGGTTAATGATGTGTTTCTGTTCAGCCCTATGAAAGGGTTAGAGGTTAGGGGTAATGATGTGTTTCTGTTCAGCTCTATGAAGGGGTTAGAGGTTAGGGTTAATGATGTGTTTCTGTTCAGCTCTATGAAAGGGTTAGGGGTTAGAGGTTAGGGTTAATGATGTGTTTATGTTCAGCTCTATGAAAGGGTTAGGGGTTAGGGTTAATGATGTGTTTCTGTTCAGCCCTATGAAAGGGTTAGGTGTTAGATGCTAGGGTTAATGATGTGTTTCTGTTCAGCTCTATGAAAGGGTTAGGGGTTAGAGGTTAGGGTTAATGATGTGTTTCTGTTCAGCCCTATGAAAGGGTTAGAGGTTAGGGTTAATGATGTGTTTCTGTTCAGCTCTATGAAAGGGTTAGGGGTTAGAGGCTAGGGTTAATGATGTGTTTCTGTTCAGCTCTATGAAAGGGTTAGAGGTTAGGGTTAATGATGTGTTTCTGTTCAGCCCTATGAAAGGGTTAGAGGTTAGGGTTAATGATGTGTTTCTGTTCAGCTCTATGAAAGGGTTAGGAGTTAGAGGTTAGGGTTAATGATGTGTTTCTGTTCAGCTCTATGAAAGGGTTAGGGGTTAGAGGCTAGGGTTAATGATGTGTTTCTGTTCAGCTCTATGAAAGGGTTAGAGGTTAGGGTTAATGATGTGTTTCTGTTCAGCTCTATGAAAGGGTTAGGGGTTAGGGTTAATGATGTGTTTCTGTTCAGCCCTATGAAAGGGTTAGGTGTTAGAGGCTAGGGTTAATGATGTGTTTCTGTTCAGCTCTATGAAAGGGTTAGGGGTTAGGGTTAATGATGTGTTTCTGTTCAGCCCTATGAAAGGGTTAGAGGTTAGGGTTAATGATGTGTTTCTGTTCAGCCCTATGAAAGGGTTAGAGGTTAGGGTTAATGATGTGTTTCTGTTCAGCTCTATGAAAGGGTTAGGGGTTAGGGTTAATGATGTGTTTCTGTTCAGCCCTATGAAAGGGTTAGGTGTTAGATGCTAGGGTTAATGATGTGTTTCTGTTCAGCTCTATGAAAGGGTTAGGGGTTAGGGTTAATGATGTGTTTCTGTTCAGCTCTATGAAAGGGTTAGAGGTTAGAGGCTAGGGTTAATGATGTGTTTCTGTTCAGCTCTATGAAAGGGTTAGGTGTTAGGGGTTAGGGTTAATGATGTGTTTCTGTTCAGCTCTATGAAAGGGTTAGGGGTTAGATGCTAGGGTTAATGATGTGTATTCAATCATTTTATCTGATCTGCTTGAGCGCGTCAACGAGCGTCTGCGTAGCCAGGCGCTGAAATAGAACTCGGTTGTATTTGTGACGCTTGACTCGCTCCTCATTGGTTTTTAGTAGTATGGATTACATTTTAAATGTTCCTCATCAATCTACACACACTACCCCATAATGACAAAGCAAAAAGACATTTTTCGAAATTTGCAAATTTATAAAAAAATGAATAACCGATATTACATTTGTATAAGTATTCAGACCCTTTGCTATGAGACTCGAAATTGAGGTATTTCTGTTTGCAAAAATGTCAAAACTTTTTTTGCTTTGTTATTATGGGGTATTGTGTGTACAGTGCTGAGGAAACATTTGTATTTAATCCATTTTAGAATAAGGCTGTAACATAACAAAATGTGGAAAAAGGCAAGGGGTCTGAATACGTTCCGAAGGCACTGTATATCCCAGGACCAATTAGCTAGCAACAGCAAGCTAACTAGCTAAATGTTCATGAATGTTTAATGTGTTTCGACCTGTCCCCAAATTAATATAGTAGGTTCAGAGTTCGCTTTGATATTTCAACCTGCGTGTCCTGATCGCGTCTGGTGTGGATGCGTGCGACGGTCTTGTCAGCATGTTAGAGGTTAGGTTAATGATTTGTTTCTGTTCAGCCCTAGGAAAGGGTTAGGCATTTAATGTTTATCATATAAATAATGTAGCCAGCTACAGTTCCAATGTTTTGTTTCAAGTAAATCTTGAATTTTATGGAGAAAAGTAGACTGTCTACACTGAGAAAAGTACCTGAGAAAAAACCTCCACATCAGTCAGAGCGCTGTCTGCCAGTTCCTGAATCTCATCAGTCAGAGCGCTGTCTGCCAGTTCCTGAATCTCATCAGTCAGAGCCCTGTCTGCCAGTTCCTGAATCTCATCAGTCAGAGCGCTGTCTGCCAGTTCCTGAATCTCATCAGTCAGAGCGCTGTCTGCCAGTTCCTGAATCTCATCAGTCAGAGCGCTGTCTGCCAGTTCCTGAATCTCATCAGTCAGAGCGCTGTCTGCCAGTTCCTGAATCTCATCAGTCAGAGCGCTGTCTGCCAGTTCCTGAATCTCATCAGTCAGAGCGCTGTCTGCCAGTTCCTGAATCTCATCAGTCAGAGCGCTGTCTGCCAGTTCCTGAATCTCATCAGTCAGAGCGCTGTCTGCCAGTTCCTGAATCTCATCAGTCAGAGCGCTGTCTGCCAGTTCCTGAATCTCATCAGTCAGAGCGCTGTCTGCCAGTTCCTGAATCTCATCAGTCAGAGCGCTGTCTGCCAGTTCCTGAATCTCATCAGTCAGAGCGCTGTCTGCCAGTTCCTGAATCACATCAGTCAGAGCGCTGTCTGCCAGTTCCTGAATCTCATCAGTCAGAGCGCTGTCTGCCAGTTCCTGAATCTCATCAGTCAGACGCTGTCTGCCAGTTCCTGAATCTCATCAGTCAGAGCGCTGTCTGCCAGTTCCTGAATCTCATCAGTCAGAGCGCTGTCTGCCAGTTCCTGAATCTCATCAGTCAGAGCGCTGTCTGCCAGTTCCTGAATCTCATCAGTCAGAGCGCTGTCTGCCAGTTCCTGAATCTCATCAGTCAGAGCGCTGTCTGCCAGTTCCTGAATCTCATCAGTCAGAGCGCTGTCTGCCAGTTCCTGAATCTCATCAGTCAGAGCCCTGTCTGCCAGTTCCTGAATCTCATCAGTCAGAGCCCTGTCTGCCAGTTCCTGAATCTCATCAGTCAGAGCGCTGTCTGCCGGTTCCTGAATCTCATCAGTCAGAGCGCTGTCTGCCAGTTCCTGAATCTCATCAGTCAGAGCGCTGTCTGCCCAGTTCCTGAATCTCATCAGTCAGAGCGCTGTCTGCCAGTTCCTGAATCTCATCAGTCAGAGCGCTGTCTGCCAGTTCCTGAATCTCATCAGTCAGAGCGCTGTCTGCCAGTTCCTGAATCTCATCAGTCAGAGCGCTGTCTGCCAGTTCCTGAATCTCATCAGTCAGAGCGCTGTCTGCCAGTTCCTGAATCTCATCAGTCAGGCGCTGTCTGCCAGTTCCTGAATCTCATCAGTCAGAGCGCTGTCTGCCAGTTCCTGAATCTCATCAGTCAGAGCGCTGTCTGCCAGTTCCTGAATCTCATCAGTCAGAGCGCTGTCTGCCAGTTCCTGAATCTCATCAGTCAGAGCGCTGTCTGCCAGTTCCTGAATCTCATCAGTCAGAGCGCTGTCTGCCAGTTCCTGAATCTCATCAGTCAGAGCGCTGTCTGCCAGTTCCTGAATCTCATCAGTCAGAGCGCTGTCTGCCAGTTCCTGAATCTCATCAGTCAGGGCGCTGTCTGCCAGTTCCTGAATCTCATCAGTCAGAGCGCTGTCTGCCAGTTCCTGAATCTCATCAGTCAGAGCGCTGTCTGCCAGTTCCTGAATCTCATCAGTCAGAGCGCTGTCTGCCAGTTCCTGAATCTCATCAGTCAGAGCGCTGTCTGCCAGTTCCTGAATCTCATCAGTCAGAGCGCTGTCTGCCGTTCCTGAATCTCATCAGTCAGAGCGCTGTCTGCCAGTTCCTGAATCTCATCAGTCAGAGCCCTGTCTGCCAGTTCCTGAATCTCATCAGTCAGAGCGCTGTCTGCCAGTTCCTGAATCTCATCAGTGCAAAGTGCAATTGGAAGCACAAAAATAGTCTGATGCAGAAATGACAATAAGAACCATTTTAGATCTGCATTTAGAGATTTCTTACACGTTTTATATTTGTTCCTTTCGTAAAAAGTGGTCCTCTGTAGCTCAGCTGGTAGAGCACGCGCTTGTAGCGGGTTCGATCCCCAGGACCACCCATACACCATTTTTTTTTATAATGTACGTACGCATGACTGTAAGTCACTTTGGATAAAAGCGTCTGCTAAATGGCATATTATTATATTATAAAAATGAGAATTCTACGTTAACTAGCAAGTTAAACTTAGGGGTCACGTTATCTTAGTACGTTGCTGAATTAATAAGGTGACGGTGCATCTTATTGTGTAAGCTTTCTGCCGTATTTGAGAGGTCAAAGCCCTTTGGATGAGTTCTCTGTACAGCTGCCAACATTTTTAATTTCCTTCCATTTTCTCTCCTCTGTTCTCGGCCAGTCTGCTCCTCCCCCATCTTCTCTCAGTCAGGCCCGTTGCCCTACCGACTCCAGACACAGCGTGTACACATGCTGCATTTTAATTAATTAATTAAATAATTAATTAATTAATATGCCATTTAGCAGACGCTTTTATCCAAAGCGACTTACAGTCATGCGTGCATACATCTTTGTGTATGGGTGGTCCCGGGGATCGAACCCACTACCTTGGCGTTACAAGCGCCGTGCTCTACCAGCTGAGCTACAGAGGACATCAGAGCAGACAAGCATCAAAACCTTTTCATTCTCTTGTAAATGACCAAACTCACCATAAATGCCATTCAGTCCTGAACTAAAACATAAACGCAACATGTAAAGTGTTGGTCCCATGTTTCATGAGCTGAAATAAAAGATCCCAGAAATCTTTCATATGCACAAAAAGCATATTTTCTCAAATGTTGTGCGCACATTTTGACATCCCTTTTAGTGAGCATTTCTCCTTTGCCCAGATAATCCATCCACCTGACAGGTGTGGCATATCAAGAAGCTGATTAAACAGCATGATCATTACACAGGTGCACCTTGTGCTGGGGACAATTAAAGGCCACTCTAAAATGTGCAGTTTTGTCACACAACACAATGCCACATGTCTCAAGTTTTGAGGGAGTGTGCAATTGGCATGCTGACTGCAGGAATGTCCACCAGAACTTTTGCCAGAATATTTAATGTTCATTTCGTTACCATAAGCCACCTCCAACATTGTTTTAGAGATTTTGGCAGTCGTCCAACCGGCCAGTCTAGGACCTCCACATCCGGCTTCTTCACCTGCGGGATCGTCTGAGACCAGCCACCAGGACAGCTGATTAAACTGGGTTTGCACAACTCGAATAATTTCTGCACAAACTGTCAGAAATGGTCTCAGGGAAGCTCATCTGCGTGCTCGTCGTCCTCACCAGGGTCTTGACCTGACTTCAGTGGGCAAATGCTCACCTTCAATGGCCACTGGCACACTGGTGAAGTGTGCTCTTCGCGATGAATCATGGTTTCAACTGAAACGGGCAGACGGCGTGTATGGCATCTGACATAGAGGGACCAGGTGAATCCAGGTGAAAGCTATGATCTCTTATTGATGTCACTTGTTAAATCCACTTCAGTCAGTGTAGATGAAGGAGAGGAGACCGGAGTCATGCCAGGCACACCAGTTTGTGTCAAGAACTGCAACGCTGCTGGGTTTTTCATGCTCCGTAGTTTCCTGTGTGTATCAATAATGGTCCACCCCCCAAAGGACATCCAGACAACTTGAGACAACTGTGGGAAGCATTGGAGTCAACATGGGCCAGTATCCCTGTGGGCAGCTTTCGACACCTTGTAGAGTCCATGCTCCGATGAATTGAGGCTGTTCTGAGGGCAAAAGAGGTGCAACTCAATATTAGGAAGGTGTTCTTAATGTTTTGTACTGTCAGTTTATATTTTATGTGTGACCAAAAAAGAACACTGCATGGCTAAATGCATATAATTGCAGGAAATTAGCTTTAAAACCGCAACATTTTCTCTTTGCTACAGGGCAGAATACAGGGAGCTCAAAGTATTGGGACAGTGACAATTATTTAGTTGTCTTGCCTCTGTACTCCAGCACTTTGGATTTGAAATGATACAATGACTGAGGTTAAAGTACAGACTGTCAGCTTTAATTTGAGGGTATTTTCATCCATATCGAGTTTAGACCGTTTATAAATTACTGCCCTTTTGACGTTGTCCCCCCATTTTATGGTAAATAATTGTCATTTTGGAGACACTTCTTTTGTAAATCAGAAGAGAATATGTTTTGAAACACTACTACATTAATGTGGATGCTACCATGATTACGGATAGTCCTGAATGAATCATGAATAATGATGAGTGAGAAAGTTAGACGCACAAATATCCCACCAAGACATGCTAACCTCTCACCATTACAATAACAGGGGAGGTTAGCGTTTTTGGGGTATGATATTTGTGCGTCTAACTTTCTCACTCATAAGCCCTAGGAAAGGGTTAGAGGTCAGAGGCTGTGGTCAATGCTGTGTTTCTGGTCAGCCCTAGGAAAGGGTTAGAGGCTAGGGTTATAGGTCAGAGGCTGTGGTCAATGCTGTGTTTCTGGTCAGCCCTAGGAAAGGGTTAGAGGCTAGGGTTATAGGTCAGAGGCTGTGGTCAATGCTGTGTTTCTGGTCAGCCCTAGGAAAGGGTTAGAGGCTAGGGTTAGAGGTCAGAGGCTGTGGTCAATGCTGTGTTTCTGGTCAGCCCTAGGAAAGGGTTAGAG
Organism: Coregonus clupeaformis; assembly: GCF_020615455.1. NCBI lineage: Eukaryota > Metazoa > Chordata > Actinopteri > Salmoniformes > Salmonidae > Coregonus > Coregonus clupeaformis. The sequence continues at coordinate 58,368 of NW_025534503.1, read as the reverse complement.
GCTAGGGTTAGAGGTCAGAGGCTGTGGTCAATGCTGTGTTTCTGGTCAGCCCTAGGAAAGGGTTAGAGGCTAGGGTTATAGGTCAGAGGCTGTGGTCAATGCTGTGTTTCTGGTCAGCCCTAGGAAAGGGTTAGAGGCTAGGGTTAGAGGTCAGAGGCTGTGGTCAATGCTGTGTTTCTGGTCAGCCCTAGGAAAGGGTTAGAGGCTAGGGTTTAGAGGTCAGAGGCTGTGGTCAATGCTGTGTTTCTGGTCAGCCCTAGGAAAGGGTTAGAGGTCAGAGGCTGTGGTCAATGCTGTGTTTCTGGTCAGCCCTAGGAAAGGGTTAGAGGCTAGGGTTAGAGGTCAGAGGCTGTGGTCAATGCTGTGTTTCTGGTCAGCCCTAGGAAAGGGTTAGAGGCTAGGGTTAGAGGTCAGAGGCTGTGGTCAATGCTGTGTTTCTGGTCAGCCCTAGGAAAGGGTTAGAGGCTAGGGTTAGAGGTCAGAGGGTTAAAGCCCTGTTTCTGTTCAGTCCTAGGAAAGCCCTGGCGTCTCCAGTGAGAGAACCTCCTCTCACCCGAGCTGGAGGATGACTTCCTGATCCTGGAGGATTATGAGCCTCCCTGGTTCTCCCCCATCGCTGGAAGTTTGACCCCATCAGGACCACAGCCAAACCACGACCAAAGCAGCAGAACCAATCACACAGTAGTGACAATGCCTCAGCAGACATACTCACCAAGGCTACAGCCAATCAGAGATCAGGAGGGACAGACAGACCTCGGACAACTAAAGAGAAGAAGGGAAAGAATCCTACAACCAGGAAGGAGAGGGACTCTAGTCCCCCGGGGGTAGGACCTCAGGGTGATGGGCCTGTTAATCATGTTGACCTCGAGGCAGACCACATAGAACAAGAAAAGAAGAAAGTCAACAACCTGTTATCTGAACCAACGACAGCAGGTGACCTGGAACAAGAGGCACCAGGAGGAGGGGCCAAGCCTAAACCTAGCCACACCAAAACAGAAAAGAAAGTTCCCAGAATCTCTAAATCCAAAGCTGGTATCCAAGGTGATAAGGTGAACCCCAAGGCGAGGCCGAGGGCGAGGCCGGCAGTCTGGGAAGACCAGGAGACTGTCAGGTCGAGCTGGGGAGGAGCCCGTCACCATGGAGGAGGAGAGTGAAGCGGCTGCAGACCAGGATGTTTCTCCAGGTAATATCCCCTGACAGCTGACATCACACATCATGATGGTTTTTCTGACTACAACGTTCATCACAAGTTCAAGTTGTATCATGCCATTTGTAGGTATAGGAATATGTTTTGTAAGAGCTCTCAACAAATAAAAAAATATATAAAAAACATTCACAAAACAATCAATGGGAAAAAATGTAGTTTACATAAAAGGCTAGATGTAATGTTGTCTTTCCTCCACAGTTCTACAGTCGGCACCAACAGGACAGAGACGAGTCATCTCTAAGGTTCCAGCCAATTGTAAGGCCCAGGAGGTCTGCCCCGCCCCTACTGGTGAGGCTGACTCCTCCCCAGTTAGCAGGGAAGAGGAAGAGGACCGAGCCTGGTCCCTGGTGGCTCATCAGTCCTGTCAACACACAGCTCACAGAGACAGACAACAAGTCCAAACAGAATAACAAGACAACTACATCTAAACCAGCAAGACATTCCTCTGTGGAGTCAGGGCAGGAGGACGGGGCCATCAAAACCCTTGTTTAATCAGAACGCATAGAAGAAACCCTCGTCCAATCAGTCAGCAGCAAATAAACCCTCGTCCAATCAGACCACAGAGAAGAAACCGTGGTCCAATCAGACTGCAGAGCAGAAAGCAGAGAAGCCCAAGAAGGGCAGACCTAAGAAGCAGACGATAGCCAGTACAGAGGAGCCAGCGAGGCCTGAAGGTCAGAGAGAAGAGGAACAGGAGGCCATGCCCAGCCCTCTCAGACAGCATACACTCACCTCAAGTAAGGCTTCATATTCGCCATCCATTTTCCTTCAAGGGAATATAGTTCACTCATAAATCAAGCTTAGTAATATACAAAATATGTACTGTCATCTCAAACAGCTGTTATTGAAATATGTGGTGATTTGTGTTCTGCTTGTGTCTCTTCTCAGGTGAGAAGGTGTTTGACTGGCTCTACAACTGCACTCCCAAGTGTAAACCCCAGAGTGATGCCACACCCACTAACATTACCCCCCACTCTGCTACCGTTACCCCCCAGCAGGCAGCAGCACCAGGCCAGGAGAGGCTCCAGAGAAACGCAGGAGGAGGAAAGCTCCAGTGAACTGGTGGGGAGACCAACAACCCCCAGAGAATGCTGGCCGCACCTTTTCCTTCCCTCAACAACCCCAGCCTAACCCAAAAACACCTTCACCCCATCAACCCCAGCCTAACCCAAAAACACGCAAGGTGGTGAGAAGTAAGTCCAAGCCCAGACCAGTCCGGACCAGGCCTGCTAAGTCCCTGCGACCTCCTCAGAACGCCTCCTCACCTCGACCTGGAGCAGGTCAGACCCTGGTGAAGAGGAAGGACCTCTCCACTCCCAAGACGGTCAAGCGCTCTCTGGCCACCTTTGGCGCCATCTTCTCCTCGGGCAGAGAAGCGCTCCCGGTGGCCACTGTCAGAAGCACGTTGCAGACTTCAGGGAGGAAAGCCCTATTCCCTGAAGAGCAGTCAGCCCAGAGTCCCAGCGTCAGCCTCAGCACTGGTCCAGCTAAGGACCCCCTCCCAGGACCCAGCCAGTGACAGGAGCTCCAGCCTTGTGGATCTGAGTGCCAGTACTGTCTGCTATATAGAGCCTGTTGGAAAGCTGGGGAAAAAGACCAGACGCGCAAGACTTCTCCCAAAGCAACAACCGACTCTCAGACAACACGTAAGTACACTCCTAAACACTGTTACTTCTGACTGTTGCTTCTCAACACTTACTTCTGTTTGTTGCTTCTCAAAACCTTTACATCTAAATGTTCCTTCTAAACACTGTTACTTCTGACTGTTGCTTCTCTTTTCAACACTGTTACTTCTGACTAGGCGATATATCAAATGAATTTGATTAATTAGAATGTGCGTTTTTTGAGCGATATTCCAAATGCCTGCATCGCATGAATCATGGTTTAGTTTTTAGTTTTTATCAGCTTTTTTCTCATTGTTTTTTTCTGGTCTCTTTTGCTCAGAGATCTGTATACTGACGAGATGCACGTCTCCTCCCTAACAATGGGAGTCGTCATCCAAGAGGTGGGAAGGCAGGCAAAAGAATAGGTCCAAAATAAGCCCATATAAACACATTACCCTTATTTTTGGACAGATTCTAGCGCTTCGCCTCTTCCTCTATGGTTTACACACCAAGCCCCCTCCCCCTGCCTCTCACGCCAACAAAGTTGTGATATCACATCTTCCTCTCTGACGAGCGGTTTCAACTACGCTATTTGCATTTTGAGGTTTGGTCCAACAGAATCGGTCATATGGACACAAACACATTGAGACATTTTACTATAATAGAGAAGTTACGTTTTTTTAACGATACGCTTTTTATGTCTCAACTCCTCAAATTGCGCACAGAGCAGACACGACTAAAACCAGAGTATCAATGAACATTGATTCTGGAAAATTAATGCTCAGTTTGTCGCTTGCGGCATTGTGGTACCACTGTACCGTTAGCAGCATTTTACGGCCAAAGACTGTTATCCTAGCTGTCTAGTCTGTTTATAAATGTGCATAAGCATAAAACAATTATATAAGGAATTGGCAACTCGTTCTCATTCTGAGAAATAAGGTAGGCCACTTGATTTCAACATCTGAACAAAGTGGACAGGCTAGCATGCTGTTCAAACAGTTGGAGACAGACAGAGGGTGTGGTCGTAACAATTCAACTGTTGAACCTTGTTAGCAAGCAAATACATCCAGGTAAAGATTAGCTGGCTATTCACTATGCACTGGGCTTGAGAGATTGTTCTCTAGCCTCTAATGCCTGCTACAAGAAGTTAGTCATTATTAGTGAATGTGTTTATTCATGGTTCAAGTTACATTTGTAACAAAAAGAGGCATTTTCATAAAGCTGACTTGAAAGACAGAAAGCGGCACAGGTCCTAATCCAGGCACTTGTCATCTCCCGTCTGGATTACTGCAACTCGCTGTTGGCTGGCCTCCCCTGCCTGTGCCATTAAACCCCTACAACTCATCCAGAATGCCGCAGCCCGTCTGGTGTTCAACCTTCCCATGTTCTCTCACGTCGCCCGCTCCTCCGCACACTCCACTGGCTTCCAGTTGAAGCTTCGCATCTGCTACAAGACCATGGTGCTTGCCCTACGGAGCTGTGAGGGAACGGCACCTCCGTACCTTCAGGCTCTGATCAGTCCCTACACCCAAGCGAGGGCACTGCGTTCATCCACCTCTGGCCTGCTGGCCCCCTACCTCTGCGAGCTACAGTTCCCGCTCAGCCCAGTCAAAGCTGTTCGCTGCTCTGGCACCCCAATGGTGGAACAAGCTCCCCTCACGATGCCAGAACAGCGGAGTCACTCACCACCTTCCAGAGACACTTGAAACCCCACCTCTTTAAGGAATACCTGGGATAGGATAAAGAAATCTTTATACTAAAGTTTTAACGCTTCAGCAGTCGGCGGTCCCGTTCTGTGAGCTTGTGTGGCCTACCACTTCATGGCTGAGCTGTTGTTGCTCCTAGACCTCTTCACAATAACAGCACTGACAGTTGACCGGGGCCCAGCTCTAGCAGGCGAACTGACTTGTTGAAAGGTGTCATCCTATGACGGTGCCACGTTGAAACTCGCTGAGCTCTTCATTGGGGACATTCTACTGCCAATGTTTGTCTTGGAGATTGCTGGCTGTGTGCTCGATTTAATACAACAAATTTACCAACTTTTTGTTTGTCCTCACTCATCTTTTTTGTTAAACTTTTTTCACCCCGGACGTTTATCCCGAGACAGAAGAGTCATTTTCCTATGCGTTTTAGCTGCCAACTTTACGTTATTTTCCTTTTTTCCATCGCAACTTTTTTCCCTTATTCAACTTTTTTCCTCCGGGACGCTTTATCTGGACATGGTTCATCAACATCTTCAACAGCCGAAGCTAAGTAGTAACATTAACATGATGTCTTCAAATTGCAGTCGCTGTACTCATAATATACAGGAGAATTCTCGCCTTACGGCGAGAATAGCTGTGCTAACAAGCCCAGCTTCAGACGCAATCGTTAGGCAAGAGTAATATCAGTGTGGGAAAAGGAAGAAACAGCGTCTGTGCCACCAGTAAGTACAGACAGTAACGTTAGTATAAATCCCCCCGCACAGTCCCCGCGGCGACAACTTTCTCATGGCTTCTGGAGGGAAATACTGTTGGAATGCTCAACGGTGTCGCTCATTCAGCCGACAGAAACCTTCAACCCGGTTTTCCCCATTATGTAGCGAGTTGGAGTCTGAGTCTGAGTCTTCTCTAGTCTCTACTCCTCCCGTTACGGGGTCTGAGACTCCGAAGGCTCCCACCATTAGCTCTGACAAATTGAAAACCTAGTCATTGGCGACTCCATTACCCGCAGTATTAGACTTAAAACGAATCACCCAGCGATCATACACAGTTTACCAGGGGGCAGGGCTACCGGCGTTAAGGCTAATCTAAAGATGGTGCTGGCTAAAGCTAAAACTGGCGAGTGTAGAGAGTATAGAGATATTGTTATCCACGTCGGCACTAACGATGTTAGGATGAAACAGTCAGAGGTCACCAAGTGCAACATAGCTTCAGCGTGTAAATCAGCTAGAAAGATGTGTCGGCATCGAGTAATTGTCTCTGGCCCCCCTCCCAGTTAGGGTAAGTGACAGCTCTACAGCAGAGTCTCAGCACTCAATCGCTGGTTGAAAACTGTTTTCTGCCCCTCCCAAAAGATAACATTTGTGGATAATTGGCCCTCTTTCTGGGACTCACCCCACAAACAGGATCAAGCCTGACCTGCTGAGGAGTGACGGACTCCATCCTAGCTGGGGGGTGCTCTCCTCTTATCTACCAACATGATAGGGCTCTAACTCCTCTGGCCCCACAGTGAAATAGGGGTGCAGGCCAGGCGGCAGGCTGTTAGCCAACCTGCCAGCTTAGTGGAGTCTGCCAATAGCATAGTCAGTGTAGTCAGCTCAGCCATACCCATTGAGACTGTGTCTGTGCCCCCTCGAACCTAGGTTGGGCAAAACTAAACATGGTGGTGTTCACCCTAGCAATCTTATTAGGATAAAGACCTCCTCCATTCCTGCCATTATTGAAAGAGATCGTGATACCTCACATCTCAAAATAGGGTTACTTAATGTTAGATCCCTCACTTCAAAGGCAGTCATAGTCAATGAACTAATCACTGATCATAATCTTGATGTGATTGGCCTGACTGAAACATGGCTTAAGCCTGATGAATTTGCTGTGTTAAATGAGGCCTCACCTCCTGGTTACCTAGTGACATATTCCCGTGCATCCGAAAGTCGGAGGTGTTGCTAACATTTTCGATAGCAAATTTCAATTACAAAAAAAAATGACGTTTTCATCTTTTCGAGCTTCTAGTCATGAAATCTATGCAGCCTACTCAATCACTTTTTATAGCTACTGTTTACAGGCCTCCTGGGCCATATACAGCGTTCCTCTCTGAGTTTCCTGAATTCCTATCAGACCTTGTAGTCATAGCAGATCATATTCTAATTTTTGGTGATTTTAATATTCACATGGAGAAGTCCACAGACCCACTCCAAAAGTCTTTGGGAGCCATTATCGACTCAGTGGGTTTTGTCCAACATGTCTCTGGACCTACTCACTGCACACAGTCATACTCTGGACCTAGTTTTGTCCCATGGAATAAATGTTGTAGATCTTAATGTTTTTCCACAAAATCCTGGACTATCGGACCACCATTTTATTACGTTTGCAATCGCAACAAATAATCTGCTCAGACCCCAACCAAGGAGCATCAAAAGTCGTGCTATAAATTCTCAGAACAACACAAAAATTCATTGATGCCCTTCCAGACTCCTTCTGCCTACCCAAGGACGTCAGAGGACAAAATCAGTTAACCACTTAACTGAGGAACTCAATTTAACCTTCACAATCCCTAGATGCAGTTGCACCTAAAAGCGAAAAACATTTGTCATAGAAACTAGCTCCCTGGTATACGAAAATACCGAGCTTTGAAGCAAGCTTCAGGAAATTGGAACGGAAATGGCGCCACACCAAACTGGAAGTCTTCCGACTAGCTTGGAAAGACAGTACCGTGCAGTACCGAAGAGCCCTCACGCTGCTCCCGATCATCCTACTTTTCCAAATTAATCGAGGAAAATAAGAACAATCCAAAATTTCTTTTTGATACTGTTGCAAAGCTAACTAAAAAGCAGCATTCCCCAAGAGAGGATGGTTTTCACTTCGCAGTGATAAATTCATGAACTTCTTTGAGGAAAGATCATGACCATTAGAAAGCAAATTCGGACTCCTCTTTGAATCTGCGTATTCCTCCAGGGCTTAGCTGTCCTGGATCTGCACACTCTGCGGGGCCTGGGATCGGGAGAGACCTTAGTGTTTTAGTACTATATCTCTTGACACAATGATGAAAATAATCATGGCCTCTAAACCTTCAAGCTGCATACTGGATCCTATTCCTACTAAACTGCTGAAGGAGCTGCTTCCTGTGCTTGGCCCTCCTATGTTGAACATAATAAACAGCTCTCTATCCACCGGATGTGTACCAAACTCACTAAAAGTGGCAGTGATAAAGCCTCTCTTGAAAAAGCCAAACCTTGACCCGAAAATATAAAAAACTATCGGCCTATATCGAATCTTCCATTTCCTCTCAAAAATTTTAGAAAAAAGCTGTTGCGCCGCAACTCACTGCCTTTCTGAAGACAAACAATGTATACTGAAATGCTTCAGTCTGGTTTTAGACCCCCATCATAGCACTGAGACTGCACTTGTAAGGTGGTAAATGACCTTTTAATGGCGTCAGACCGAGGCTCTGCATCTGTCCTCGTGCTACTAGACCTTAGTGCTGCCTTTGACACCATCGATCACCACATTCTTTTGGAGAGACTGGAAACCCAAATTGGTCTACACGGACAAGTTCTGGCCTGGTTTAGATCCTACCTGTCGGAAAAGATATCAGTTTTGTCTCTGTGAATGGTCTGTCCTCCGACAAATCAACTGTACATTTCGGTGTTCCTCAGGTTCCGTTTTAGGGACCACTATTGTTTTCACTATATATTTTACCTCTTGGGGATGTTATTGAAAACATAATGTTAACTTTCACTGCTATGCGGATGACACACAGCTGTACATTTCAATGAAGCATGGTGAAGCCCCAAATTGCCCTCGCTAGAAGCCTGTGTTTCAGACATAAGGAAGTGGATGGCTGAAAACTTTTTACTTTTAAACTCGGACAAAACAGAGATGCTTGTTCTAGGTCCCAAGAAACAAAGAGATCTTCTGTTAAATCTGACAATTCATCTTGATGGTTGTAAAAGTCGTCTCAAATAAAACTGTGAAGGACCTAGGCGTTACTCTTGACCCTGATCTCTCTTTTGCGCAACATATCAAGACTGTTTCAAGGACAGCTTTTTTCCATCTACGTAACATTGCAAAAATCAGAAATTTTCTGTCCAAAATGATGCAGAAAAATTAATCCATGCATTTGTTACTTCTAGATTAGACTACTGCAATGCTCTATTTTCCGGCTACCCGGATAAAGCACTAAATAAACTTCAGTTAGTACTAAATACGGCTGCTAGAATCCTGACTAGAACCAAGAAATTTGATCATATTACTCCAGTGCTAGCTTCCCTACACTGGCTTCCTGTTAAGGCAAGGGCTGATTTCAAGGTTTTACTGTTAACCTATAAAGCGTTACATGGGCTTGCTCCTACCTATCTTTCCGAGTTGGTCCTGCCGTACATACCAATACGTGCGCTACGGTCACAAGACGCAGGCCTCCTAATTGTCCCTAGAATTTCTAAGCAAACAGCGGGAGGCAGGGCTTTCTCCTATAGATCTCCATTTTTATGGAACAGTCTGCCTACCCATGTGAGAGACGCAGACTCGGTCTCAACCTTTAAGTCTTTACTGAAGACTTATCTCTTCAGTAGGTCATATGATTGAGTGTAGTCTGGCCCAGGGGAGGTGAGGTGAACGGAAGGCTGGAGCAACGAACAGCCCTTGCTGTCTCTGCCGGCCGGTTCCCTCTCTCCACTGGGGTTCTCTGCCTCTAACCCTGTTGCAGGGCTGAGTCACTGGCTTGCTGGTGCTCTTTCATGCCGTCCCTGGGAGGGAGTGCGTCACTTGAGTGGGTTGAGTTACTGACGTGATCTTCCTGTCTGGGTTGGCGCCCCCCCCTTGGTTTGTGCTGTGGTGGAGACCTCTGTGGGCTATACTCGGCCTTGTCTCAGGATTGTAAGTTGGTGGTTGGGGATATCCCTCTAGTGGTGCGGGGGCTGTGCTTTGGCGGAGTGGGTGGGGTTATATCCTTCCTGTTTGGCCCTGTCCGGTTTCTTCGGATAGGGCCACAGTGTCTCCGGACCGCTCCTGTCTCAGCCTCCAGTATTTATGCTGCAGTAGTTTATGTGTCGGGGGGGCTGGGGTTAGTTGGTTATACCTGGAGTACTTCTCCTGTCTTATCCAGTGTCCTGTGTGAATTTAAGTATGCTCTCTCTCTAATTCTCTCGTTCTCTCTTTCTCTCTGAGAACCTGAGCCCTAGGACCATACGTCAGGACTACCGGGCATGATGACACCTTGCTGTCCCCAGTCCGCTCTGGCCTTGCTGCTATTCCAGTTTCAACTGTTCTGCCTGCGGCTCGAAACCCCTACCTGTCCCAGACCTGCTGTTTTCAACTCTAAATGATCGGCTTGAAAAGCCAACTGAGAGACCTGAGCCCTAGGACCATACGTCGGGACTACCGGCCGTGGTGACTCCCTTGCTGTCCCCAGTCCGCCTGGCCTTGCTGCTATTCCAGTTTAAACTGTTCTGCCTGCGATTATGGAACCCCTACCTGTCCCAGACCTGCTGTTTTAAACTCTAATGATCGGCTATGAAAAGCCAACTGAGATTTATTCCTGATTATTATTTGACCATGCTTGTCACTTATGAACATTTTTGAACATCTTGGCATGGTTCTGTTATAATCTCCACCCGGCACAGCCAGAAGAGGACTGGCCACCCCTCATAGCCTGGTTCCTCTCTAGGTTTCTTCCCCTAGGTTTTGCCTTTCTAGGGAGTTTTTCCTAGCCACCGTGCTTCTACACCTGCATTACTAGCTGTTTGGGGTTTTAGGCTGGGTTTCTGTACAGCACTTCGAGATATTAGCTGATGTGAAGGGCTATATAAAATAAAATTGATAAAATTGATTGAATACACCTGTCAGCAGGGTGAGGCTGAAATAGCAGAATCCACTAATTTGAAGGGGTTTCCACATACTGCTGTATATATAGGGTATTTCTTACTGTTGCTTCTCTTCTAAACAACGTTATGAGTGACTGTTGTCCAACGTGATGTCAGGAGATCCATTCCTTTTGTCAACAGGTTAGAAAGTTTGGCGGACCGTCTTCCATGATTGAACTGGAGGATTGTGAAGAGCGTGAGGACATCTGTAAGTGCAGAGCATTGTACCTTACTGCTTCCTGTTTGCTTACTGCTTCCTGTTTGCTTTGACTTTTTTGAATTAGATTGTTTTCATTTAAAGTGTGTTTGGGATTTTAATGCACTTTAAATAAAGTTTGATTTAATTTAACACATTTAAACTACAGTGCCTTCAGAAAGTATTCAAACCCCTTGACTTATTTTGTTGTGCTACAGCCTGAGTTAAAAATGGATCCAAATTAAATCTCCCCCATCACACACAGTACCCGTAATGACAAAGGGAAAACATATTTTTAGAAATGGTTGCTAATTTATTGACAATGAAATACTGAAATGTCTAATTCACATAAGTATTCACACCTCTGAGTCAATACTTTGTAGAAGTACCTTTGGCAGCGATTACAGCTGTGAGTCTTTCTGGGTAAGTCTCTAAGAGCATTCCACACCTGGATTGTACAACGTTTGCCCATTATTCTTTTCAAAATTCTTCAAGCTCTGTCAAGTTAGTTGTTGATCATTGCTAGACAGCCATTTTCAGGTCTTGCCATAGATTTAAGTAGATTTAAGTCAAAACTGTAACTAGGCCACTCAGGAACATTCACTGTCTTCTTGGTAAGCAACTCCAGTGTAGATTTGGCCTTGTGTTTTAGGTTATTGTCCTGTTGAAAGGTGAATTCACCTCCCAGTGTCTGGTGGAAAGCAGACTGAACCAGGTTTTCCTCTAGTTAATTACTTTACCAAATTTTTTGCAGTTTTACTTTAGTGCCTTATTGCAAACCGGATGCATGTTTTAGAATATTTGTATTCTGTACAGGCTTCCTTCTTTTCTTTTCACACTGTCATTTAGGTTAGTATTGTGGAGTAACTACAATGTTGTTGATCCATCCTCAGTTTTCTCCTATCACAGCCATTAAATAGTATTAAGATGGTCTGGTCCATTAAATAGTATTAAGATGGTCTGGTCCATTAAATAGTATTAAGATGGTCTGGTCCATTATAGTATTAAGATGGTCTGGTCTGGTCCATTTAAATAATATTAAGATGGTCTGGTCCATTAAATAGTATTAAGATGGTCTGGTCTGGTCCATTAAATAGTATTAAGATGGTCTGGTCTGGTCCATTAAATAGTATTAAGATGGTCTGGTCTGGTCCATTAAATAGTATTAAGATGGTCTGGTCTGGTCAATTAAATAGTATTAAGATGGTCTGGTCAATTAAATAGTATTAAGATGGTCTGGTCCATTAAATAGTATTAAGATGGTCTGGTCTGGTCAATTAAATAGTATTAAGATGGTCTGGTCTGGTCAATTAAATAGTATTAAGATGGTCTGGTCAATTAAATAGTATTAAGATGGTCTGGTCTGGTCAATTAAATAGTATTAAGATGGTCTGGTCTGGTCAATTAAATAGTATTAAGATGGTCTGGTTTGGTCAATTAAATAGTATTAAGATGGTCTGGTCTGGTCAATTAAATAGTATTACAGATGGTCTGGTCTGGTCCATTCAACTCTAACTGTTTTAGTCACCATGGCCTCATGGTGAAATCCCCTGACGGTACAGAGATGAGGGTAGTCATTCAAAAATCATGTTAACACTATTATTGCACACAGAGTGAGTCCACGCCAACTTATGTGACTCGTTAAACAAATTGTTACTCTGAACTTATTTAGGCTTGCCATAACAAAGGGGTTGAATACTTATTGACTCAAGACATTTCAGCTTTTCATCTATTTGTAAAAAAATTTAAACATAATTCCACTTTGACATTATGGGTTATTGTGTGTAGGCCAGTGACAAAAAAATCTCTATTGAATCCATTTTAAAAATCAGGCTGTAACAACTAAATGTGGAAACGTCAAGGATGTGAATACTGTCTGAAGGAGTGTGAATACTGTCTGAAGGAGTGTGAATACTTTCTGAAGGAGTGTGAATACTTTCTGAAGGAGTGTGAATACTTTTTGAAGGAGTGTGAATACTTTCTGAAGGAGTGTGAATACTGTCTGAAGGAGTGTGAATACTGTCTGAAGAGTGTGAATACTGTCTGAAGGAGTGTGAATACTGTCTGAAGGAGTGTGAATACTGTCTGAAGGAGTGTGAATACTGTCTGAAGGAGTGAATACTGTCTGAAGGAGTGTGAATACTGTCTGAAGGAGTGTGAATACTGTCTGAAGGAGTGTGAATACTGTCTGAAGGAGTGTGAATACTGTCTGAAGGATGTGAATACTGTCTGAAGGAGTGTGAATACTTTCTGAAGGAGTTGAATACTTTCTGAAGTACTGTCTGAAAGGAGTGTGAATACTTTCTGAAGGAGTGTGAATACTTTCTGAAGAGTGTGAAAACTGTCTGAAGGAGTGTGAACTTTCTGAAGGAAGGTGTGAATACTGTCTGAAGGAGTGTGAATACTGTCTGAAGGAGTGTGAATACTGTCTGAAGGAGTGTGAATACTGTCTGAAGGAGTGTGAATACTGTCTGAAGGAGTGTGAATACTGTCTGAAGGAGTGTGAATACTGTCTGAAGGAGTGTGAATACTGTCTGAAGGATGTGAATACTTTCTGAAGGAGTGTGAATACTTTCTGAAGGAGTGTGAATACTGTCTGAAGTACTGTCTGAAGGAGTGTGAATACTTTCTGAAGGAGTGTGAATACTTTCTGAAGGAGTGTGAAAACTGTCTGAAGGAGTGTGAAAACTGTCTGAAGGAGTGTGAAAACTGTCTGAAGGAGTGTGAAAACTGTCTGAAGGAGTGTGAATACTGTCTGAAGGAGGTGAAAACTGTCTGAAGGAGTGTAAAACTGTCTGAAGGAGTGTGAAAATCTGTCTGAAGGAGTGTGAAAACTGTCTGAAGGAGTGTGAATACTGTCTGAAGGAGTGTGAATACTGTCTGAAGGAGTGTGAATACTGTCTGAAGGAGTGTGAATACTGTCTGAAGGAGTGTGAATACTGTCTGAAGGAGTGTGAATACTGTCTGAAGGAGTGTGAATACTGTCTGAAGGAGTGTGAATACTTTATGAAGGAGTGAATACTTTCTGAAGGAGTGTGAATACTGTCTGAAGGAGTGTGAATACTGTCTGAAGGAGTGTGAAAACTGTCTGAAGGAGTGTGAAAACTGTCTGAAGGAGTGTGAAAACTGTCTGAAGGAGTGTGAAAACTGTCTGAAGGAGTGTGGGCACTGTCTGAAGGAGTGTGAAAACTGTCTGAAGGAGTGTGAAAAACTGTCTGAAGGAGTGTGAATACTGTCTGAAGGAGTGTGAATACTGTCTGAAGGAGTGTGAATACTGTCTGAAGGAGTGTACTAACCCTTTCTGAAGGACTGTAGTTAGAAACATTGGACCGATCTGGTTCCAAGATGAATGTAGAACCAACCCAAACGTTACAATCCTTTATTTATATAATACTATCTTGTTATTCCTCTGACCTCTAAACCTGACCTCTAAACCTGACCTCTAACCCTGACCTCTAACCCTGACCTCTCCATGACAGGGCTCCCGTCATCAGAGTGGCGCCCCATCTGTCTGTCCATCCGTCTGTCCCATCCGTCTGTCCATCCGTCTGTCCCTCCTGGTATCGTGCTGTCAGATCCTGAGGCTGTGACTGTGGCTGTTTGTGCTCCTCCTCTTAGAGCCATCACACTGCAGCTGGAGGACAAGGCCAACCTCGCCGACTGGCTGGCTCTGCTCTGGCCTGCCACCGGGAAACGTGCGTACAAACAGACAGAGATGGGGCACATGGGTCAACAATAGTGTAATGTTGTGTTGTGTTGTTGTCGTCAGAGGGGAGGCCAGATCAGCCCAGATCATTTCCAGTGGTTCTCGTACCGAGACAGAGCTCTGGGTTACAAGATGGACCTGCTGGCTGAAACCTTCTCTAATGGAAAGATCCTGCTGGGCTCCTACATGAAGAAACCTCTGCTGGTGGACCACAGCGCTACCACTGTAGTAACCTTTAACCCCTAACCCTCTGCTGGTGGACTACAGCGCTACCACTGTGAGTAACCTTTAACCCCTAACCCTCTGCTGGTGGACCACAGCGCTACCACTGTGAGTAACCTTTAACCCTCAACCCTCTGCTGGTGGACCACAGCGCTACCACTGTGGGTAACCTTTAACCCTAACCTCTGCTGGTGGACCACAGCGCTACCACTGTGAGTAACCTTAACCCCCTAACCCTCTGCTGGTGGACCACAGCGCTACCACTGTGAGTAACCTTTAACCCCTAACCCTCTGCTGGTGGACCACAGCGCTACCACTGTGAGTAACCTTTAACCCCTAACCCTCTGCTGGTGGACCACGAAAGCGCTACCACTGTGAGTAACCTTTAACCCCTAACCCTCTGCTGGTGGACCACAGCGCTACCACTGTGAGTAACCCTGACCTCTAACCTTTAGGTGCGCTACATGACCAAAAGTATGTGGACACTCTGCTCGTCTAACATCTTATTCCTAAATCATGGGCATTAATATGGAGTTGGTCCCCTTTTGCTGCTATAACAGCCTCCACTCTTCTGGGAAGGCTTTCCACTAGATGTTGGAACATTGCTGCGGGGACTTGCTTCCATTCAGCCACAAGAGCATTGGTGAGGTCGGGCACTGATGTTGGGCGATTAGGGCCTGGCTTGCAGTCGGTGTTCCAATTCATCCCCCAAAGGTGTTCGATGGGGGTTGAGGTCAGGGCTCTGTGCAGGCCAGTCAAGTTCTTCTACACCGATCTCGACAAACCTTTTTCTGTATGGACCTCGCTTTGCACAGGGGGCATTGTGATGCAGAAACAGGAAAGGGCCTTCCCAAACTGATGCTACAAAGTTGGAAGCACAGAATCGTCTAGAATGTCATTGTATGCTGTAGCGTTAAGATTTCCTTCACTGGAACTAAGGGGCTAGCCTGAACCACAAAAACAGCCCCAGACCATTATTCCTCCTCCACCAAACTTTACAGTTGGCACTGCATTCGGGCAGGTAGCGTTCTCCTGGCGTCCGCCAAACCCAGATTTGTCCGTCGGACAACCAGATGGTGAAATGTGATTCATCACTCCACAGAATGTGTTTCCACTGCTTCAGAGTCCAATGGTGGCGAGCTTTACACTCACTCCAGCTGGCGCTTGGCATTGCGAATGGTGACCTTACGCTAGTGTGCGGCTGCTCGGCCATGGAAACCCATTTCATGAAGACTCCCGACCAGACAGTTCTTGTTCTGACGTTGCTTCCGAGGCAGTTTGGAACTTCGGTAGTGAGTGTTGCAACCGAGGACAGACCATTTTTACGCCGCTATGTGCTTCAGCACTTTCGTGTTCCCGTTCTGTGAGCTTGTGTTGGCCTACCACCTGCGGCTGAGCCGTTGTTGCTCCTAGACGTTTCCACTTCATAATAACAGCGCTTACAGTTGACCGGGGCAGCTCTAGCAGGGCAGAAATTTGACGAACTGACGTGTTGGAAAGGTGGCATCCTATGACGGTGCCACGTTGAAAGTCGCTGAGCTCTTCAGTAAGGCCATTCTACTGCCAATGGTTGTCTATGGAGATTGTGTGGCTGTGTGCTCGATTTTATACACCTGTCAGCAACAGGTGTGGCTGAAATAGCCGAATCCACTAATTTGAAGGGCTGTCAACATACACTATATATACAAAAGTATCTATCTGTACCCATTTCTGATGAGTGTGTCCACATACTGCTGTATATATAGTGTTTATCATATCAGAATGAGAATATCAGTTCAGAGTGTTGTCAGATACGTCATATCAGAATGAGTGTAGGGCTGGGCAATATATCGAATGAATGTTTTAGAGCGATGTTCCAAATGCCTATCACTCCACAGACACCAAGCCCCTCCTCCTTATCACTCCACAGACACCAAGCCCCTCCTCCTTAACACTCCACAGACACCAAGCCCCTCCTCCCCTTATCACTCCACAGACACCAAGCCCCTCCTCCTTATCACTCCCACAGACACCAAGCCCCTCCTCCTTAACACTCCCACAGACACCAAGCCCCCTCCTCCTTAACACTCCACAGACACCAAGCCCCTCCTCCTTAACACTCCACAGACACCAAGCCCCTCCTCCTTAATACTCCACAGACACCAAGCCCCTCCTCCTTAAAACTCCACAGACACCAAGCCCCTCCTCCTTAACACTCCACAGACACCAAGCCCCTCCTCTTTAACACTCCACAGACACCAAGCCCCTCCTCCTTAACACTCCACAGACACCAAGCCCCTCCCTCCTTAACACTCCACAGACACAAGCCCCCTCCTCCTTAACACTCCACAGACACCAAGCCCCTCCTCCTTAACACTCCACAGACACCAAGCCCCTCCTGCAGAGAACACAACGCCACCAGGAGAGTCTCAGACTGGCTGATATCATCGCCTCAGACCAACACCGCCTCTATGAGGTCTGTACTGTGGTCTAGAAATTATATTTCTATGGTCTGCGCTGGAGTCTGACCTGGGCTGAGGGCAGATCTCAATTCAGTCTACAGTGGCTTCATCCTCTCCCCTCTCTGTCTCCTTTCCTTTGTCTGCCACCATCTGCTTCTCAAGTCTACTGTGACTTCAAGGAAACACTATTGAGATTCACCTAATAGTCTAGTGTGGCTTCCTCTCTTCCACGTCATCTGACACCTGTCCAGTTCTTTCACATCAGTGCTGATGAAGCGTTATAGCTCAATACAATATCAACACCATCTCACAGCGTTATAGCTCAATACAATACCATCTCACAGCATTATAGCTCAATACAATATCAACACCATCTCACAGCATTATAGCTCAATACAATATCAACACCATCTCACAGCGTTATAGCTCAATACAATACAACACCATCTCACAGCATTATAGCTCAATACAATATCAACACACATCTCACAGCATTATAGCTCAATACAATATCACTACCATCTCACAGCATTATAGCTCAATACAATATCAACACCATCTCACAGCATTATAGCTCAATACAATATCAACACCATCTCACAGCATTATAGCTCAATACAATATCAACACCATCTCACAGCGTTATAGCTCAATACAACACCATCTCACAGCATTATAGCTCAATACAACACCATCTCACAGCATTATAGCTCAATACAACACCATCTCACAGCATTATAGCTCAATACAACACCATCTCACAGCATTATAGCTCAATACAACACCATCTCACAGCATTATAGCTCAATACAACACCATCTCACAGCATTATAGCTCAATACAATATCAACACCATCTCACAGCATTATAGCCAATACAATATCAACACCATCTCACAGCATTATAGCTCAATACAATATCAACACCATCTCACAGCATTATAGCTCAATACCAACACCATCTCACAGCATTATAGCTCAATACAACACCATCTCACAGCATTATAGCTCAATACAACACCATCTCACAGCATTATAGCTCAATACAACACCATCTCACAGCATTATAGCTCAATACAACACCATCTCACAGCATTATAGCTCAATACAACACCATCTCACAGCATTATAGCTCAATACAATATCAACACCATCTCACAGCATTATAGCTCAATACAACACCATCTCACAGCATTATAGCTCAATACAACACCATCTCACAGCATTATAGCTCAATACAACACCATCTCACAGCATTATAGCTCAATACAATATCAACACCATCTCACAGCATTATAGCTCACATATCAACACCATCTCACAGCAGTTATAGCTCAATACAATATCAACACCATCTCACAGCGTTATAGCTCAATACAATATCAACACCATCTCACAGCATTATAGCTCAATACAATATCAACACCATCTCACAGCATTATAGCTCAATACAACACCATCTCACAGCATTATAGCTCAATACAACACCATCTCACAGCATTATAGCTCAATACAATATCAACACCATCTCACAGCATTATAGCTCAATACAATATCAACACCATCTCACAGCATTATAGCTCAATACAACACCATCTCACAGCATTATAGCTCAATACAATATTCAACACCATCTCACAGCATTATAGCTCAATACAATATCAACACCATCTCACAGCATTATAGCTCAATACAACACCATCTCACAGCATTATAGCTCAATACAACACCATCTCACAGCATTATAGCTCAATACAATATCAACACCATCTCACAGCATTATAGCTCAATACAATATCAACACCATCTCACAGCATTATAGCTCAATACAATATCAACACCATCTCACAGCATTATAGCTCAATACAACACCATCTCACAGCATTATAGCTCAATACAATATCAACACCATCTCACAGCATTATAGCTCAATACAATATCAACACCATCTCACAGCATTATAGCTCAATACAATATCAACACCATCTCACAGCATTATAGCTCAATACAACACCATCTCACAGCATTATAGCTCAATACAACACCATCTCACAGCATTATAGCTCAATACAATATCAACACCATCTCACAGCATTATAGCTCAATACAACACCATCTCACAGCATTATAGCTCAATACAACACCATCTCACAGCATTATAGCTCAATACAACACCATCTCTACAGCATTATAGCTCAATACAATATCAACACCATCTCACAGCATTATAGCTCAATACAACACCATCTCACAGCATTATAGCTCAATATCAACACCATCTCACAGCATTATAGCTCAATACAACACCATCTCACAGCATTATAGCTCAATACAACACCATCACCATCTCACAGCGTTATAGCTCAATACAACATCAACACCATCTCACAGCGTTATAGCTCAATACAATATCAACACCATCTCACAGCGTTATAGCTCAATACAATATCAACACCATCTCACAGCATTATAGCTCAATACAATATCAACACCATCTCACAGCATTATAGCTCAATACAACACCATCTCACAGCATTATAGCTCAATACAATATCAACACCATCTCACAGCGTTATAGCTCAATACAACACCATCTCACAGCATTATAGCTCAATACAATATCAACACCATCTCACAGCATTATAGCTCAATACAATATCAACACCATCTCACAGCGTTATAGCTCAATACAATATCAACACCATCTCACAGCGTTATAGCTCAATACAATATCAACACCATCTCACAGCATTATAGCTCAATACAATATCAACACCATCTCACAGCATTATAGCTCAATACAACACCATCTCACAGCATTATAGCTCAATACAATATCAACACCATCTCACAGCATTATAGCTCAATACAACACCATCTCACAGCGTTATAGCTCAATACAATATCAACACCATCTCACAGCATTATAGCTCAATACAACACCATCTCACAGCGTTATGCTCAATACAATATCAACACCATCTCACAGCATTATAGCTCAATACAATATCAACACCATCTCACAGCATTATAGCTCAATACAATACAACACCATCTCACAGCATTATAGCTCAATACAATATCAACACCATCTCACAGCATTATAGCTCAATACAATATCAACACCATCTCACAGCGTTATAGCTCAATACAATATCAACACCATCTCACAGCGTTATAGCATCAATACAATATCAACACCATCTCACAGCATTATAGCTCAATACAATATCAACACCATCTCACAGCATTATAGCTCAATACAACACCATCTCACAGCATTATAGCTCAATACAATATCAACACCATCTCACAGCGTTATAGCTCAATACAATATCAACACCATCTCACAGCGTTATAGCTCAATACAATATCAACACCATCTCACAGCGTTATAGCTCAATACAATATCAACACCATCTCACAGCATTATAGCTCAATACAATATCAACACCATCTCACAGCATTATAGCTCAATACAACACCATCTCACAGCATTATAGCTCAATACAATATCAACACCATCTCACAGCGTTATAGCTCAATACAACACCATCTCACAGCATTATAGCTCAATACAATATCAACACCATCTCACAGCATTATAGCTCAATACAACACCATCTCACAGCGTTATAGCTCAATACAATATCAACACCATCTCACAGCATTATAGCTCAATACAATATCAACACCATCTCACAGCATTATAGCTCAATACAACACCATCTCACAGCATCTCTCCCTGTCACTGTATTGCTGTCTCCTCTTCCACTCTTCTACTTTCCCATCCTCTTCTTTTTGCTAACTATGTTCTGTCTCTTCTCTCTCTCTGTCTCAGGTGTTCTCCAAAGATGAGCTGAGGAAGTTCCTTCAGAAGATGAGGGAGTCGTCTCTTCTCTTATTGGATAAGAGTCTGGACCGCTGGGTACGAGATCCAACCATAAATACACCCCACCTGGACATTTGTTTTCTTTTTTCTTTTTTGTGTTCTTTTTAATTTTTTTTTGCCAAATTTTATGTAATGGAGTGAATGATTTTCTGCATTTTCGTATACAATAAAAGTGACTTGACTGAAATATTGTTTGTCTTTGGGCCGTGCAAGGCTGGATGCAAATCCGTATCTGAATCTAGAAGAGTAT
Source organism: Coregonus clupeaformis (assembly GCF_020615455.1). Classification (NCBI taxonomy): domain Eukaryota; kingdom Metazoa; phylum Chordata; class Actinopteri; order Salmoniformes; family Salmonidae; genus Coregonus; species Coregonus clupeaformis. The sequence continues at coordinate 37,290 of NW_025534503.1, read as the reverse complement.
AAGGAAGGTTTGAGAGACCTTGTATATGTCTAGAATAAATAGTTTAGGTTATCGCCTTCAACTTTCCAAAGTCTCCACGGGGATGCGCTGTAGGGCACTGACGTGGCTAGTTCTCTTCGCAGAAAAACGGAAGTAAAGGTCGCTTCATCTGACGTCACTACTCCCGTTAAGTTGCAGCCAGGCTCTTTTTTTTCCTATATGATCAACATGCGATGGGAAAAGTATGAAAGCGTTGCACAACTGGCAGAGGGTAGACATTTTTACTTGAATTTGTTGGTTTACATTAGCAAGCTAGCTTCATACTATACAGTACTACTGAACCCTATAGGTAGATTTTACAGGACGGTTATCAAGAGGACCATGGCTAACCGACTTTCACACCTTTTCTCGAACAGCCGCCTCGTCATTGGATTATTGGCCAATTTGCTGTCGATCGATATGCATCGATTTTCATCAACAAATGGATCTATGTTCACTATGGCTTCCCAAACATGACTAACGCTGATCCATTTCGTGGTGACATGGCTTGGACTATGGTATCCAGAAGATGGACATATTTGCCACCAAAATTATCTGGCTCGCTCTCAGCTTTACTGTGGCTTTCACCCAATATGTCTTACAAAACAACACCATTGGCACTTACCAGCTGGCCAAGCGATGACAACTCCTGTGATCATTGTCATACAGACTGTGTTACAAGAAGACATTCTCCACCAAGATCAAATTGACTTTGGTATGTAGTGGTTACAATGTACCAATGCTGCTGCCTGCTACAATGTAGCTAGCATTCCATACAGAATGGTCAGATTGGCATTTATTGAGATGACTTTTTTTTGTTTAAAAATTAAATACTTTTCTAATTGTACAAACATATACCGAAGTTGAATTATACATTCAAAATGAACATTTAGCAAAGTACATAATCAAGCACACAGGTTTAAGAAAACAAACTTTTACAAACATCACAGAGGTCTTATATACATAAAATTAGACATATGTATGTTTCAAAGGTAGCAGTGAGTTTCCGGTCATGTTTGTTTTTAACCAATCTTAATGATTGCAAAAATATCGAGCTGTCTTTCAAAAATAAATAAGGGGGTAGCCTTCAAAATCTGTATTTGTGTATGAAGAATTTGGTTAATACAAATACATTTTTGACCATCTTGGAATAAACCAAATTTGACGACCTATGTGAAAGTGGCAATAATAATATAATTTGAAAATAATAAATCATAACCACCCAGAAATTGGTAATATGATCACAACTAAATAAATTATGTTCCGTAGTTCCAATGTCATTCCCACAAAAATGTACAGGGATTACGCTCTACAATGAATAGAGATGATCGATATACTGGAGGCAGCTCTGCAGAGTGGTCACTAGCTGGCAAAGTCAGAAAATCTCTGTGTCCAGTATGAAGGACATTAGAGGTACTTCTCACGAGCAGATATCCATAGACTTCTAGTCATTGCGCTAATGCTAGTTAGCGACTTCCTTCAAACTGCATGCATTAGCCATACAAATGGTATCCAGGAGTTCATCTGACTCCGGGGGAAGTAGATAAAGGGCCTCATTGCCAACATCCCGAAGTATCCCTTTAACCCTAACCACACACTAACCCTAATGCCCTAACCCAAACTTTTTTCATGAATTTTTATGATTACAGTTAGTAACGCTATTTACCTGATGTGTCTGTCTTTTCCCACTACTAGGTGCCTAACATTAGGTGTGATCCTGAACTCCTACTATGATGTGAAGTTCAACCTCCTGGGGATGATCTTTGCCACACTAGGGGTGTTGGTCACCTCCTCTATCAGGTGGTAAGTAGTGATGCTTTGAAGTGCACTTGGGACCTGGTGAACCCGGGGATTCAATAAACATGGCTGTCTCCCCAAATGGCACCCTATTCCTATGAGCCCTGGTCAAAAGTAGTGCACTAGAAAGGGAATAGGGTGCTAGTTGGAATGCAGACATAGACTAGAACACGTTATTTATTCCTCTTAAAGGGGATTCCTCACCTTTCAGCATGACAATGCCCCTGTGCACAAAGTGAGGTCCATACAGAAATGGTTTGTCGAGATAGAACTTGACTGGCCTGCACAGAGCCCTGACCTCAACCCAATCGAACACCTTTGGGATTAATTGGAACACCGACTGCGAGCCAGGCCTAATCGCCTAACATCAGTGCCCGACCTCACTAATGCTCTTGTGGCTGAATGGAAGCAAATCCCCGCAGCAATGTTTCAACATCTAGTGGAAAGCCTTCCCCAGAAGAATGGAGGCTGTTATAGCAGCAAATGGGACCAACTCCATGTTAATGCCCATGATTTTGGAATGAGATGCTTGACGAGCAGATATCCACATGCTTTTGGTCATGTAGTGTATCTTGGTAATTACTTAGCTGATGTTGGACCACTCTTCGTAGACCAGTTTCATACGCTAATGATACTGTCTGTGTGTGGTGATTCAGTACTGACTCTCAAAGGATCAGAGTGTTTGGTAAGGGGGGGCTGATTTCAGGGGGGAAAAGTGCTGCTTCCTGGCCACCCCACTCCTGTTTCTGTGAGAGCATGGGGTCTACCTTTGTCTGTGTGACATATGGCTGGGCGACAGGAGCCAGTCACTCCTAATCAGTGTCACATGGTCCAGAGCTTTGTCATACACCAACCCGCAGATTGTGTCTGTACATGTGCATGTGCAACAACCACTGTTTGTGATATATTATGTATATTATGTAAATGGTGTGTGTGTGTGTGTCACCATCTCATACTGAGAGATATGGGGTTGAGAGAAGCAGAGAAGAGCGAAAGGTAGTGAAATGGTTGCCTGACGAGAAAATGTGGGCCATTGTACAAAACAAAGTCATGAGCAATTGGATCGTCTCTAACCAATCAGAGTATACAAGCCAGTGACGTGATTTATGAATCATGTTGGCCCAACCTGTCGGTTTCTTGGACCAATCAGAATGGTCAGAATGTGATCGCTAGAAGACGTCGGAGAGGAAAACAAATCCAGACTCGTGGGTAGAGAAGAAACGCAGTGGGCGTGGCGTTGGGCCAGAGCCATGGTGGGTGGGTAGTCAGGCTAGCGAAATGGCTCTTTGATGGGAAAATGACCCAATCAAAGAGCCAGCATTACCAATGTTCTAGAGTAGAGTAGAAGATCTGTAGATCACAATGCTCCTTCAGCCACCCTACAGAGGCATATGTTCAGAATTCCTCTGGGACTCATGAAACTGTCCTTCAGGCTCATTGTATAAGCTGTTGTCTCTGGCCGCTGGGTTTCAGTGTCAAACTGCTCTAAAAGGCCATGGCAGACTTGAAGGTCATGGTCATAATGAATGATAGAGACATCTAGTGGCCAAAAGGCCGTCTTAGCATGTGCAGCGCCATTGAGGGCTTCCATCATTTTAATGTAGTCAACTGGGTGGGACTTCCAGCTTCATTGGCTGATCCTTTCCTGGTGACCCTGTTGGAGTCACGTCCAACCGGTCATCAGGAGGGATCAGCCAATCGTGAAGAAGAAAATGTCCTACTTCAAAATGGAGATAGCCTCAATGGCACTTGCCATGCTGTCACAGCCGCTATAATGGCACAGATACAAAGATGGTCACGACACATACATCATATCGACCTCTGCATCTTTGTGGACACAGGAAGGTATTGCTGTTATCAGGTACAGAAGACACTCGCTGCAGATGTTGGCAAACACAATCATGGAACTTGCCTGATTTGGCATGGGAAAAAAGAGAATATCTGAAAATTGTCCGAATCAGATCAATTAAAGTAAGTTACTGTAGTATGCCTCGTATGACTCATACACGTACCACTGTTGACCTAAACAGGGTAGGTAAACACCTGATTGTGTGAAAGTCTAATGACTTCAATTGTGAGGTTTCATTTGGAGAAGTGTCCCAGTGTTGCTGGAGTTCAATAAATCAGAGAAATAAATGACCAATGTGATAATCTGTCCTGGAAAGGGCAGCTAAAAGATTTATCATCTGGTGTGCTTAGAGCACAAAGGCCATCTGATACATACTCCAGTCAAAGGCTGTCTCCTTTCAACTCACAGTCATTCCTGTCCATGTTGGCTGGTTTCACAGAATTCCAACCCTTTTTTATACCCTGAGGTCACAAGATGCACTGAGAAAATTAAAGATGTGATTTTGGAAAATGTTCAAATTTAGGATGGGCGATACGCTATTCACTAAATCTAAATCTCACAACTGACTTTAGTATAAGGACCGATCAGGAATACATCAGAAGTGGGTCATACTCAAAATGTCACATTTAATGTCAGAACTATTTTTGACTAATAAGTCAAATAACTGTTCACAACAAATAATGGAATGAGACAGATTCTAGTTCATTTTTTTCAGTATTTAGGCCATACAAATGTAAATAAATGTTTAACAGATTGTGTGGCAAGCAAATACAAATCAAGAAGTGGACCTTCTTGTTAAAATACTATAGTGACCTTAGTTCAACACCTGGCAACCAACTTTAAGAGATGATAGCCTCTTGGGGATGCTAAAAGAGGCATAATTCAGCCATAATCCAAGAGGAAGTTGTGTATCTCCTTTACTGGAAGCATCCTCTAATCGTGCACTTTTTTCAGTACAATGGGCCTCAGGATCACTTTTTTCAGATATTTTATTTTTTATTTTTTTATTAAATTGAAGAGGGGAATCCGTTCAACATTTAAGTAAATGTGTATGGCCTTACTTTAAGAACCTATCTAGAATAAGAACGCTACTGTGAAGGTGAGAAATAGTGACCATAATCCAATTGGACAGAAAATCCCAATCAACAGTTATCAGTCATTTGAGCGGCCAACATGTTGATTGTTTGACTCAGTGGTAGCCTAGGGCATCGCATCTTCTTCTTCCTGTATACTCTACATATATGAATAATATTTTTTCTCCTTTACACTACAATCTATTATTGGAAGATATAAACAGGGGGCGGTTGAGAGGGGGAGGAAAAGTGCTAGTTACACTGAACAAAAATATAAACGCAACATTCAACAATTTCAACGATTTTACTGAGTTACAGTTCATATAAGGAAATCAGTCAATTGAAATAAATTAATTAGGCCCTAATCTATGGATTTCACATGACTGGCAATACAGATATGCATCTGTTAGTCACAGATACCTTTTTTTTTAAAGGTAGGGTGTGGATCAGAAAACAAGTCAGTATCTGGTGTGACCACCATTTGCCTCATGCAGCGCACATCTCCTTCATAGAGTTGATCAGGCTGTTGATTGTGGCCTGTCGAATGTTGTCCCACTCCTTCTCAATGGCTGTGTGAAGTTGCTGGATATTGGCAGGAACTGGAACACGCTGTCACACACGTCAATCCAGAGCATCCCAAACATGCTCGATGGGTGACATGTATGGTGAGTATGCAGGCCATGGAAGAACTGGGACATTTTCAGCTTCTTGGAATTGTGGACAGATCCTTGCTACATGGGGATGTGCATTATCATGCTAAAACATGAGGGTTTTGCGGCAGATGAATGGCACAACAATGGGCCTCAGGATCTCGTCACGGTATCTCTGTGCATTCAAATTTCCATTGATAAAATGCAATTGTGTTCGTTGTCCGTAGCTTATACCTGCCCATACCATAACCCCACCACAGGGCACTCTGTTCACAAACGTTGACATCAGCAAACCGTCTGCCCACACAGGCGCAATACACGCTGTCTGCCATCTGTCCGGTACAGTTGAAAACTGCACATTTTAGAGTGGCCTTTTATTGTTCCCAGCACAAGGTGCACCTGTGTAATGATCATGCTGTTTAATCTACTTCTGATATGCCAAACCTGTCAGGTGGATGGATTATCTTGGCAAAAGAGAAATGCTCATTAAGAGGGACGTAAAACAAATTTGTGCACACATTTTGAGATAAGCTTTTGTGCATATTGAACATTTCCGGGGTCTTTTATTTCAGCTCATTAAACATGGGACCAACACTTTACATGTTGCGTTGATATTTTTGTTCAGTGTAGTTCCACCCCAGGGCGTTGCCCAGAGCAGGAGGGGGAAGTCACAAAAATGGCTACTTGTCACCACGGCTGGCAGGACACATGCCGGAACGGTCAACTGCACATTGACATTTTGTGTAGCAGGCAGCAATAGAGAGCAACCCCAGGATAGAGGTGCACAGAGGGAGCTGACACAACTGGCTGGCCAGACACCGATGGACTGGGAGGACGTGCACTGAGAGGAAGGCTAATTGGAAAAACCACTGATGTATTGGGTCTGCAGGAGAAAAACAAAGGCATCTCTTTTGAGTGACAGCAAAATGCTTTAATGCACAGAGAGCATTATGTTTCACTATTGAAAGATGATACAATTGTGAAATAAGTTGGCCCGTTGCTTTACCATATAGACTTTGAGCAAGCACCACTGATTATTTCAGGCAGCAGATAAGGCCTATGAAATCAATTTTAGTGAGACTGGGGAGAAATTGTGTTTGTATTACCCAGAGACTTTTTAATTGAACGTACAGTATAGTATCGCTGTTACATTTCTCAATTATTAAATGCCCCCAATATGTGAAAAACACATGAACTTTGCAGATAAGCCTACACATCCAATTTGATTTTATTGGAGAATACCAGTAATTTGTTTGACATGATGTAGCCTTTAGTCTGCATAAAAAATGAGGGTCGTCAACTTATCATGGACCTCATGAGTTGCTTTTAGACAGCTGTGATTTGGCTCCACTCCGATGGGCATACAGAGGAACCATAAAACAAATTGCACCTCATTCTAAACTGTTAGAATAATGGGTCTGTTGTCAGTCGGATATAGCACATTATCAAACCCTCAGTAGAGTAATCCACTGAGCGGCTATCCTGAGCAATGTACTGATGATATCTTAATTGCCTGAAATCATTGACCATGAAGGGAGTATGAATCACTGGTGTCAATGTGTAAAGAATGTCCGTTTTCAGCTATGCCTAGTCTTCAACTCCTTAAGGTTAACAATGCATCTTTCCAGATAGTGAGTAATCGGAGGATTTCAGAGAAGCATATGAAATTCTGTGCAGTGTGTGGGAGAGGAGCAAGAGGAGAGAGCCATAGTTGAGGTTAATCATTTGCAGCTTGGTGGAAATTCATTTGTAATTAAAAAGTAATGCATTTTCATGAATTCATTGGCATCAATGGCTTCATTACTCCTTTATAAAAGAGGTGACATGTTGAGGCCGAAGACCTTTGTTAAAGCCACAAGACTGGACTACCAATTACATTGGAAAATACATTGCAGTATGGCACCAATGGATGAATGGCTTAGTTTCACCAGTTGTCAGCCTTTTTGAAGCAAGTGGCATTGTGACATGCTCGGCTTGATTAAATTCTGAAAATAAGTTTGTGCATGCATGCGCGTTTTCTGGCGGTATGTAGCTTAGAAAAATAAATTGGGAGAAAAACAAAACAATTTAGAAAATCGCAAAAGATAAATTTATTTCAACAATATAAATATTTACATTTCACATTTAACAGACAAATATATTTACGGACGGATATTCCATTAAGAAATATAAAATGAATGTACAATTCAGGTAAACATTCTGTTTTTGGCTTCAGTAAGATTGTCGCTTTCTGACGACAAATGCCGAACACCTGGTATCACGGGATTGTCACAGAATACAAATGTGTTCTAATACAGGGTATTCCAATAGCCGAGATCCCTTTGGTATGTGGAGAGGAGGCAGTGGGCTAAAAGGTCCATGAATAAAACTACTAAATAATAGTTAAAATTTAGTTGTTTTTTAAAAAAAGGTGCGTTATTGAGTCTTCATCCAGGGCGGCGTTGATCTCACAGGCGCCTGACGTTCCTCTTGCTGCGAGCGCTGCCGATGAGGATGGCTCTGGAGCTGCTAGGCCCCCGGGCCAGCCCTGTGTGGCAGGCTGAGGAGCCATGAAAAGGGCCCCTGGCACAGGGTGCAGAAGTCAAAGGCACAGCTGAGGCGGGTACAGGTGGCCCTCATGTCATCTGCGTTGTGCTTGGCAGGAGAGCCGCAGTGCTTACAGGGCTTCAGCGACTCGTGCTGCTTCAGCAAACTGGCAGCCTAGAGAACACAAGCAAAGAATGTATAAGGCTACGGAGCATAACTCACTCATTGTATCACTTGTAACATGAACATGTCAATTCCTTTCCTAGAACTGATTGAAGGGTGACACCAACTCTCAATAAGTACACACACTGAGCACCATCATGTCCTCTGAACCTTTACATGCAAAGTGAATAGCGCAACCGTCACCGCTTGGTATTCTCTGAAGCGAGATTGCTGGGAGCAGTACAGCGACGGTGTGCCTTCTCTCTGGGAGAGCATCCTATAGCTAGACTTATGGATAAGGGGGTTGAAGCTACCCTCTGCATACAGGTCATTACAACCCGGGACAGGGCGGCGTCTCGTGGTCAAAGAGCCGACATTCTCCAGTCCTACAGAAGTTCTTGGGTCCTACAACAAAAACGGACATTGCCATTTACCAAACAATATTCATGCAGTGGATTACCCCTATGGTTAGGTAATTAAGATTGAAGTACTTGAAGGAGCCCCTGTAAATGAATCCAGATTAAGAACATATCAGCATAAGGGATTAGCAAAGTTTGGAGCCTCTGCAAGCTAAAAAAACAAACCATCAATGTGGTTCAAAAACCATTGACACCTGATAAAGAGTATACAATGACTAAAGGAACCCCAGTTAAATGTTAGCGCTTACCCTGAGTCTCTGTTTAGCCTGGTCGCATCTACGGAGTGCAGACTTGTCTTGGTAGATTTTTCTCCAGGTCTTGCTCACTTTTCTACAGCTGTGAAGAAAACCACCATGAATGAATACATAATAAGAGTATAAAAACATTTCCATGTTGAAAAACCTGTACAAGGGGGGCGCTAGAGAGCGTGCTATGGAGTAGACGTGCATTGCTAGAGCTCCGCTCAATTTTGAAACAAATTAATATTTATCTTAACCTCTCACAACCTATAACTTCAAACAAATATGACAAAGGGAAAAGGCAACAAAAAGGGGCTAAACAAGATAATTGGAATGAGATAGACAACGAACCAATTTCAACGTCGCGACCCACGAGGAGCTAGCTGAAGAGGCTAGCTTCCAAGAGTTCCCCACAGATCCTACTCAAAGTGACATACTGGCTGCCATAAACGCACTAAGCAAGAAGGTGGACACAAGGTTGGCTGATATCTCAAAGAGTATTGGGACTTTGGCCGAAACTGTGAAGGCAACTAAGGGAAGGGTGCACGAGGTTGAGCAGACGACAATCGATCACGAGGCCAGGCTACAGGACATAGAGAAACAGTGCGCAACGTTCAAAAATGACAACAAAACCCTGAAGGCCCGACTGAAATGCTCGAGTCGCATTCAAGACGCCAGAACATCCGAATATGTGGGATCCAGGAGGACACGGAGAAAGGGAAACCCACTGAATTTGTCTCGGAGCTGATACCGCATTGCTGGGGAGGGAACACTTCAAAACGGCCATCCTGATCGACCACAGCACACAGAGCACAGGCAACGAGCCGGCCAAGGGCGGGCCACCAAGGCCATTCATTGTAAGGCTGCACTATCCCCACACCAGGGATCTCATCCTCAAACTGGCTAGTCAAAAGTTCCCCCTTAACTACAACGGAGCCAGGGTGTCTTTCTACCCAGATCTTACCTTGAGGTGAGGAACCAACGGAAAGAGTATGATGAGGTACGCAACAAATGCAGGGCGGCCAACATCCGATATGGATTCCTCTTCCCAGCCCGGTTTAAGGTGACAGTCGAGGATCAACACGTACGTTTGACAACGCAAAAGAGGCAGATCTGTTCTTGACAAGCAAGCTCCCGGCTGAGGATACAGAACGGCTGTGCCAGCAGGCTTAATGGCCAAATACAGGCCAGGGAATGTGTGTGAATTGAATTTCCGGCCTATGTCTTTTCGATCAGAAGATCAGAAATTGGGACTTATAGGATAGGTGAGATGTTGTGGCTAATATAGCATTGTTTGGCATGTCATGTTTTAGCGCCACTCACCCCCTAACATGAGAGTTAAGTTAAGTGTTATTTAATAGTAGTTTATATGCGGAGCATCTATAGACGACGAGTTAGTTCAGGCTTTATGTCTAGACACCCTAACGTTTGTGTGTTAGCCAAGGAGTGCTTCGTTTGGGGAAGTCACTCAGTAAAGGGACGGGAGGGGGGTTGGGGTCTGTGTTTTATGTTCACGTTTATTAGTACAGGTGGCATGACAAGCTCCCGCACGGCCGTGGACGTTTTTCTTCTGGGTTTTGTATGACAGCAGCAATTTGCTTTAAAATAAGAAATGCCACATAGTGACCGAGCTCAGAGTAGACCAGGTGGAATAAAGATAGTCAGCTGGAACTGTAATGGATTAGGCCATGGTGAAACGAGCTAAGGTTTTTTCTCATCTTAAATCACTGGGTGCTGACATAGTGCTTCTTCAAGAAACTCATATTAAACGCCCGCGCAGGCAAGCTACGAGTCGGCTGGATCGGTCAGATATACCAGTCTAACTTTGATGCAAAAGCGAGAGGGGGTAGCAATCCTGATAAGGAAAAACATTCCTTTTGTTTACTCAACCTCGATTTCAGATCCTAATGGTCGGGTATATTATTGTGGCCGGTACACTGAATTCAAAACCAATAACCTTGGTCAATTTATATGGACCCAACTTCGATGATCCATTATTTTTTCAAAGGGTATTTAAGGCCATACCAAATATCTCGGATACAAGTGTTATTGTTGGAGGTGACTTTAACTGTACGTTAGACCCTCTTTTAGATAAACAGCTATCAAGGTCACTTCAACAATCAAATGCCAGTGTCTGTCTAAATACATTGATGACAAACCTTAACATTGTCGATATTTGGAGACTGACGCACCCAACAGACAGGGATTATTCTTTCTTCTCATCAGTTCATAAATCATATTCCAGAATTGACTATTTTTTGTTGGACTCCAAACTAATCTCAGCAGCTGAGTCGGTTACCTATCACCCCATTCAATTACGGACCACTCTCCTCTGTCCATGGTGCTGAAACTCGACAATATGTCGACAGGTCGGCGACCGTGGCGCTAGACGACATACCTGTTGAAAGATGAGGCTTTTTGTCAGTATTTGGAGGAGCAGATTGCCTTTTTCCTCAGTACTAACGACACGGGGATGTTGACGACTCCACCCTTTGGGAATCTCTAAAGGCTGTGATTAGAGGTTACATTATTTCTTATACATCAGAGAGGAAGAAACGTGCCAATACTAGGCTGAGAGAAATTGAAAGAGTTAGGGGAACAGGAGAACGTTTTTAGGACAAATTCCTCGTATACAGTCCTTGAGAAGATCACAAAGTTAAAGTATGAATACAATACCATCCTTTGAAACGGGTGGGCTCTTTACTTGCTAGAACGCAACAAAGTTATTTTGAACTGGGGGACAAACCACATAAATTATTAGCAAGACAGCTAAGGCATGTACAAGCATCTAGAGCTATTCACAAAATAAAAGACAAGAAGGGTAAAATAGTAACAGATCCGCAGGACATTAATAAATGCTTTGCACAGTTTTACTCAGAGCTATACCAATCAAATGCGATGCTACTGATCCACAAACTATGGAACGCTTTCTCGCTGATTGTGAACTTCCTAAACTAGACAGGGGGGCAGCTGCCGCACTCGATGCAGGGATAACCTTAGATGAAATTAACACAGCGATAGCACAATTTCCAAACAGCAAGGCCTGGGCCCGATGGATTGTAATAGAATTCTATAAGAAGTACTGCGCTAGTCTATCTCCACTTATGCTGCGAATGTTTCAACAATCCAAAGAAAATACCAAACTCCCGCAAACACTGTATGAGGCTACAATAGCCCTGATCTTAAAAAAAGATAGAGATTCCATGGAGATGTCAGTCAGTATCGCCCCGTGTCGTTACTCCCCATAGAAAACAAGGTGTTGACAAAGATATTGGCAAACCGATTGAAAAAATATATTTCCGACATCATACACCCTGACCAGACAGGTTTTATCCCGGGCCGACATATATACACAATTTGAGACGCCTTTTCAACGTAATGTATCGATCATAAAGTTGAGGCAGTGGTAATAGCTCTTGATGCAGAGAAGGCGTTTGATCAGATTGAGTGGAAGTATATGATGTCGGTTCTGGAGCATTTCGGATTTGGAAAGGAATTTATTAATTGGATAAGAATTATTTATGCACACCCAACGTCCGTGGGACCAATCAGGAAATGTCGCAGTCATTCCCGCCTGTTCAAGGGGTGCCCTATTTCGCCTGCTCTCTTCGCTATAGCCATGGAACCCCTTGCTACGCGCATTCGGGCATGTGCCGATATAGCTTCTGTTAAAATAAAAGACACACAGCACAAAAATTTCCCCTATATGCAGACGATGTTCTTTTGTTTTTGTCCAAGCCTAAAACGTCTATTCCACCATTACTTAACTTGATAAACCACATTCGGCTCCTTCTCTGGCTACAAGATAAACTGGCAAAAAGTGAGATGATGCCAATATCACGGCCTGTGGATATGCAATTTCTCCAATCTACCCCGCTTAGAACAGTGAGGGACAAGTTCACAAGCCTTGGCATTGTAGTGACAAGAGACCTTGACCAGCTATTGAAAGTGAATTGGGACATGAAATATATCAGCTTAAACAAAATATAGATTTCTGGAAAACTCTGCCTATTTCCTTGATTGGTCGTAACGCTCTATTAAAATGGTTGTCCTACCCAGGTTTCTTTACCTCTTCCAATGTCTACCCAATTTCCTTACCACAAAGCTATTTTAAGAAACTGGATTCAATAGTAACTCCATTTTTATGGGATAACAAGGCAGCCAGAATTGCAAAGAAGCATTTATGCAAGTACAATATAGAGGGGGCTTTGGCCCTTCCTCACTTCAAACTGTATTATTGGGCTGCTAATCTGAACATTGTGTCTTTCTGGGAGGGAAAGTTTACCTGAGATGAGAACGGAAGGATATGCCTTCATGGCTTTTGATTGAGCAGGCCTCCTGTCAACGTTCCTCACTCCCTGCACTTGTTAATAGCCCATCATATGTGAAAAAAAGCCACTTACGACTCCAATCCAGTCATTTGTCATACTCTTAGGATCTGGAAACAGATTAGGATTTTCTTAACATACCCACTGTGTCACATAGACAGCCCGATTGCTGAATCATGCTTTCCACCCCTGCAATGGATGATGTGGTGTTTTCACAGTGGAGGGAGAAGGGGCTCACAACAATTGGTAATCTATACATAGATGGTCGGTTAGCTTCATTTCAACAACTACAGGCAAAGTTCAACATGCCAACAACACATTTTTTCCAGATACCTCCAAATCAGGAATTTCTTGAGGACACACATCCCACAGTATGGCATGAAGCCAAATAGTCCTACATTAGATAGCTTGATCCTTGTCAAACCCCATTCAAAAGGGTCGGTCTCCAGACTGTATGATGTGCTACAGGCCCACATAGAGGTTTCCACAGACACCATTAAAAGGGCTTGGGAACAAGAACTTGGTTCAGAAATCTCAAATGAGGACTGGATAGAAGCTCTCAGGAATATAAACCACAGTTCAGTGAATGCCAGACACAACCTTGTACAGTTTAAGGTGATACACAGGTTACACTACTCAAAAGTAAAACTGCATAATATTCCCGGACACCTCACCACTGTGGAGAGGTGCAAGCAGGAGGAGGGGACGTTGTCCCACTTATTCTGGACATGCCCTAAATTACAGGCTTACTGGGCTCTCATTTTTGATTACTTATCTAAGGCCTTTGATAGAGTTCTAGCCCCAGACCCATTGATCGCTCTGTTTGGTACAGTTGATGGGAATAACCAGGAGGGGAAAGCTGTCTCTCTTTGTACTCTATTAGCCAAAAGGCTCATATTGTAATTTTTGGAAATTGGAGACTGTACCTACCTTTGAAATGTGGTTACGGGATTTAGGGAATGTAATCCATATGGAAAAGATTCGATACAACACCTCCAATAGAAGTCCATTGTTTTACAAAATATGGCAGCCGATACTGGATAAATGGTCTAGTCCCGCTTCATAACTGGGCTGACGATCTGCTGCTACTCTGTGCTGTACTCCACTCAATATTTATTTTTGGCTGAACTACACTGCTTGTAATGACTATATGCTGTCTTCTTATACACGTACCACCTAATAGGATTTTGTTTTATTTTGTGTATGTGTGAGTTAACTTTTGTTTGTCCTCTAAACTGGCCATCCCATCCAACAGTACAATGAATGTCATTGTTTGTATTGCTGTCTCTTTTACTTTATTTTTATTGGAAAATAATAAACATATTATAAAAAAAAAAAAGAAAAACCTGGTACAATTGTCATAGGACCAGTAAAGGTCACATGTTTACCTTATTACATTTGTCATTTACCTTATCAAGTCGACATCTCCCTAGCAGATGCAGGATCCTGGTGAGGATGTGCTTCATGTCCCTCTCCAGCAGTGCTTTTAAAACAGCCATACATTCCAAGGCCCATGTTCCCACCCAAAACCCTTTCAAGGCCGGAGTCCTCTGCTAGCCGGCTAATGACAGACCAGTCATAGCTATGGGTCCTCTTGAAACTGTTGGCGAGATCTTGCATACAGCGTGTTGAAACTTCAGTATGGGGAGTTTTGAGGCAGTATGCTTAGCCTTGTGATAATCAGCAACTGGAGTACATGGGGAGAATATATCCTGTCCTGGAGACTGTTCTAGTTCCTTTATGTTATCAACGTCCTCCTCTATCTCGGCTGTTCTGTAAAGAGAGGAAACCGCTGTCCTCGAATGCTTCACAGCCTAGGTTTACCTCGTCAAGTACCCCATCATGTTGGTTGTTCTCCTTATTGTGAACACCTTTCACATCATCCTTGAGGCAAAAGTTGGGCAGCGGTGGTGACACATGGTGAGAGCTGTGGTTTGACTACTACTTGGACGCATTCCTTTAGTGGGGAGGTTTTCAGGCCCGACTCTTGTATGTGACATGTTTCTCCATGTTGCATGGAAACCGGGGTTCCTCGTAGTTGGACGGACACTTCATTTTTAAATGACTGATTGTGGTCCCAAATTGTAGCCCTGAGGAAGAGAAAATAAACGGTGCATTAGCCAGTTTCATCTCAATCAAAACGCGACAAACTGGCTAGCTACAGTAGCTACATAACACGTTGTATCAAACCACCGTGGATTGCACACTCATACTAGAGTTAGTTACATTCTCTAAAATGTAACATTAGCCGGATATTGTTTTGGTTGATGAAAAAGTTAGGACAATTTAGAGCTGCAATCCCTCCAAATCAAAGGGCGCCCTACCCTAGTTCCCCAATTTAGCTTGCAGCATAGTTAACTAGCTAGCCAGGTTAGCTAACCGCAGCCAACTAATTTAGAGTAAAATATTATAGTTAACTACTATTGGGGATTTATTATTCTCCTAAATTGATGGGATGACTAACTTAGAAAGAATGCATTCTTGACTGGCTCTAATGTAGGCTGTGACACCTGGCAAGGCTGTGATTGATGTGAAGAGCTGTTTTAGGGGGTAAAATAAGATAAGGATTGTGTCTTCAAATGCTAGACTATACTGGTTCTTTTGTGATCTGTGAACCTTCCTTGGACATAGGAATGATGTCTAAGGGAGCTGGCTCTTCTCACTATGACAGGTTGTTGCATAATCTTGTGCCTGGCTGAAGTGTGCAACAAATGGCGCCGAGGGAGATGAGACCAACCCCTGAACCAACGGATTGGCTGAGAAAGTTTAAACCACACTCAGTCCTTTACTCTAATTGGCCAGCAGAGAAGTGGGAAACTTTCTCTGTCAGAGTATTTGAGTATTGGATCTGAAACAATGTTTTTTAGTTGTCTGGGGTGTCCTGCGAGACATCTCAGAGAGCCCGTATATACGAAACATCATATTTACCATCAGGGGCGGTGTGTTCATTAGGGCGATATGGGCACGCACTGCCAAACGGGAAAAGGGATTTTTCGAATCAATTATATCACAGCAACAGTAGTTATCAGTGTTCTAATCTAGACGTCTGATCTGCCACTAAATGTCCAATCAGGCTAAAGTCGTGCTTCAAATGGCCCCGCCCCTTTTTGGGGCGATTTCAGTCAGGTTGAAAATCGCCCCAGAAGTCTGTCATAGCCTCTCATGTAAAAATCTTTTTTTTTTTTCAAATATCAGAGCTTTCAATACAATCTCTATGGGTTTCTGAGGGCTTGCACTTACGCGCTTCTCGTCATACGTACATAACCATGAACGTAACTAAGAAAAAGAGCGTGGTAGCAGCGTCAATCAATTCACGTACTACTATCAAAAGATGGCTAGCGTTCAGAGCTACTGGAGTGTATGCTAGCGGTCATGAGGGAACATATTGTGGAGGAGGTGAAGTCGGCGAACTTCGTAGCTATCCAAGCTAGACGACCACGGACGTTTCTACACAGACACAGCTGGTGCTTGTGCTGAGGTACATAGATAGCAACCACAAAGTGCAGGAGCGCTTTTGAGTTCCTTCCCATCTCGGAATCAACCTCAGTCTCAATCGCCAGTGTGCTTTTGGGAGACTGAACGGTCTTTGCCGACGACGAGAAAAGTCAAACCGTGGTGCACTGGCACTGTACCAGGTTCTCTGAGCTACAACCTCCAGGAGACGTTCTCTGAGACTGTGACTCTGTTGGAACATCCTCATAACTACTTCCATGACAACAGCCGAAGCTGAGAGGATGTTTCTCAACTTTGACACGAGTTAAGACATTCCTCGCGAAATTCAATGGGCCAGGAACGTCTGAATGCACTGGCCATGCTTTCCATGGAGAGGGAACTAGTCCCTCAGCATGCCTGATTTCAATGAGAAAGTCATTGACCCGCTTCGCTGCATTGAAAGAGAGAAGAGAACAGTTTCAGTACAAGTAATGTAGCCTCTCTCTCTCCTTTGTCCCTCCCTGTCTGTCTCTTTAACACACACACGCCCAAATCAGTTCACAGTTGATGTTGTTTAAAATAGTTATTTTTAATTTTAAAAAAGTTAAAAAATAATAATAATCTGTTCATGTTCATTTTACAAATCTATACAATTGGCCAGAATATGGTTGTTCATATTTACAAATCTATACAATTGGCCAGAATATAGTTGTTCATTTTTTACAAAGCCATACAGATAGCTGTATTCTACCTTTTCTAGAAATTATTTTCAAATTCTGTTTTCAGGCAAAATGTCTATCACTGTTCATTTTCACAAATCTATACAAGAGGGCAGAATATGGAAGTCTATAAAAATTTCTTATTACCAATAACTTGCATCAATGTTTTCAGTAGCCTCTATCAAAAGCTCCTGCTTGCTTGTTGGTGAATTATGCTCAGGTGCACATCTTTCCAATTCAACCATGAGGCAAAAAATGTGGTAAAAGCTCTTGTTGATCCTACAATCTGAACAAATACCAAGATGCTGTATTTTCAGCTGATATTTCATTTGTTTATGGAAATGCATATTGTTTATGCAGTGTTGAGGAATGTGAAAAAGAACACCCCATGATTATTTTCTACTGTGATAACTTGTTTTGCTTTTGTAAGCCAACACTTTTGAGATCAGTCAATAAATGCTTCTGGCATTGACTTATATGCTGCCCCTGTCTTCATGTTGTTGCTGGACATACAGTGGGGGAAAAAAAGTATTTAGTCAGCCACCAATTGTGCAAGTTCTCCCACTTAAAAGATGAGGCCTGTAATTTTCATCATAGGTACACGTCAAACTATGACAGACAAAATGAGAAAAAAATTCCAGAAAATCACATTGTAGCATTTTTTAATGAATTTATTTGCAAATTGTAGTGGAAAATAAGTATTTGGTCAATAACAAAAGTTTCTTAATACTTTGTTATATACCCTTTATTGGCAATGACACAGGTCAAACGTTTTCTGTAAGTCTTCACAAGGGTTTCACACACTGTTGCTGGTATTTTGGCCCATTCACTCCATGCAGATCTCCTCTAGAGCAGTGATGTTTTGGGGCTGTCGCTGGGCAACACAGACTTTCAACTCCCTCCAAAGATTTTCTATGTGGGTTGAGATCTGGAGACTGGCTAGGCCACTCCAGGACCTTGAAATGCTTCTTACGAAGCCACTCCTTCGTTGCCGGGCGGTGTGTTTGGGATCATTGTCATGCTGAAAAGACCCAGCCACGTTTCATATTCAATGCCCTTGCTGATGGAAGGTTTTTCACTCAAAATCTCACGATACATGGCCCCATTCATTCTTTCCTTTACACGGATCAGTCGGTCCTCGTCCCTTTGCAGAAAAACAGCCCCAAAGCATGATGTTTCCGCCCCCCATGCTCACAGTAGGTATGGTGTTCTTTGGATGCAACTCAGTATTCTTGTCCTCCAAACACGACGAGTTGAGTTTTTCAAAAAAGTTTTTTGGTTTCATCTGACCATATGACATTCTCCCAATCCTCTTCTGGATCATCCAAATGCACTCTAGCAAACTTCAGACGGGCCTGGACATGTACTGGCTTCAGGGGGACATGTCTGGCACTGCAGGATTTGAGTCCCTGGCGGCGTAGTGTGTTACTGATGGTAGGCTTTGTTACAGCTCTCTGCAGGTCATTCACTAGGTCCCCCCGTGTGGTTCTGGGATTTTTTGCTCACCGTTCTTGTGATCATTTTGACCCCACGCTGGTGAGATCTTGCGTGGAGCCCCAGATCGAGGGAGATTATCAGTGGTCTTGTATGTCTTCCATTTCCTAATAATTGCTCCACAGTTGATTTCTTCAAACCAAGCTGCTTACCTATGCAGATTCAGTCTTCCCAGCCTAGTGCAGGTCTACAATTTTGTTTCTGGTGTCCTTTGACAGCTCTTTGGTCTTGGCGCATAGTGGAGTTTGGAGTGTGACTGTTTGAGGTTGTGGACAGGTGTCTTTTATACTGATAACAAGTTCAAACAGGTGCCATTAATACAGGTAACGAGTGGAGGACAGAGGAGCCTCAAGAAGAAGTTACAGGTCTGCTTTGGAGAGCCAGAAATCTTGCTTGTTTGTAGGTGACCAAACACTTATTTTCCACCATAATTTGCAAATAAATTCATAAAAATCCTACAATGTGATTTTCAGGATATTTTTTTCTCAATTTGTCTGTCATAGTTGACGGTACCTATGATGAAAATTACAGGCCTCTCTCATCTTTTTTTAAGTGGGAGAACTTGCACAATTGGTGGCTGACTAAATACTTTTTCCCCCCACTGTATCTTTTTAAATGTGTGTAGGTCACCTAAATCATCAGAAAATTGCCCCCCTGAGAATTTTCAGGAGCCTCCACTGTTTTACCATTGAAGGTTTTTGCATTAATTAAAATAACTTGTATATCTTAGAAGTCGTTAAGACCTCTTTTTGTTCCTAATACCAGATTTGAATTGTAGCGACTTTGACACTACTAAACGATAATTGTTAACATTAATCGTAGGCAGCATCAGATCAGTCCAGTAACGTTAACCTTAACTATATTAAAGATAATAGTAATGTTAACTCTGTGGATATTATATTCATAGGATAGCCAACGCTAGCTAACCTCTAATTTTATGCGCCGTACGTTTTGCGCTTAAAACGACAATATGTAAATATTGACATGACGTTATTGAAACGTTATAGCTACTAAGCAGTTTAACTAGTTACCTAACGTTAAATGAATATTCAACTCCATTGCTAGTTAGCGTCAAGCCAGACAGTTATGGCTAGTTAGCTAGTCAAATTGGTTGACATTAACTAACGTTAGCTAACATTGCAACAAACTAGCCAGCCTGCATCAAATGAAATGCGACACATCATAGCCTAACACAATATCTAGCTAGTAATGCAAAAGCTTAATTGAGGTAAAGTAACAAATATTTCATACCTGTACGTTAACTTTAAAAATGACTCCTTGTTTCCCACCTTTGTCTACTGTTTAACCTTTGCTAATGACATTAGCTAGCTAACCGGAAATTCCCAAACTCCAGACCTACTTGAAACCCAGAGTAATTCTGTTGGATTGACAGACGTCTGATTAAAGAGACATTTCATGTATCACTTACATCCCAAACCAACAACAACAAAACGGCAGAACAGGACATTTCTAGGTATTTTCATGTCTCCTTTATATACCAGCTTGCATTCAATTCATTTCCTATTAACATCTGCACAGGTAATGATAACAACTGTTAACTTTTTGTATGAATTAGCAGATGTTCCACTGTCATTAACTGAATCTATTATTGTAGAATAACCATGCTCGAAAAAACACCTAGCAATGTAATAAACTCAATTCGTTCCCATTTTATAGAGCTTTTTTTTATAGAGTTTCTTAGTAATATAGAACATTGCAACCTAACTCTTCGATTTATATATGTGTTTAGGAACATCAGTTAACCCTCTACACTCATGGGAATTGGCCTATATGGATAGGGCTAAATTGAAATGTTTCTTACAGAAGAAATATGAAACATATGCATAAACCTGGTAGCAATTGAAAGGAACAGTTTGGAGATAACGGGAAATTATTAGACCAAAGTTGAGGACACAACAGTTCACCTGACACAAGACTGAATCCAAACATTGCACTTGATTCTGTGCATTTTACATTTACTGTACTTTTCGCAGCATTTGTTGATAACGAAATCTGAAAATATCTGGATACATTCAGAAACATGATAAGAATATTCCTGGAAAATGTGGGGTAGGTGCAAGATAAGACAAATGACAAGGGCTTGAATGAGAGGGACTAACTGGTGTCTCCAAGTGGCTACACAGTTCCTAAGTCATTTCAATGCACTTTTATGACTCAAAGAAGAGTCTTCAACTTATAAAGGTGTTTTTTTTTAGCTCTCCTAGATGTGCTGTTGAGGAACTAAAAAGCAAGTACACTTGTAAATGTTTTGTTTAGAGCACAACCTTGCATCGCCACCACACAATTAGTTGTTATTTACTCAATCCCAAAACGGACCATTATATATCGCAATCTGGGTCAGGTGGGCATCATTTGAAAGCTTGTTGTATTTCCAACTTCGACTAGCTACGTTATAAAATACGATCTCTTACAGTGTTAGGCCAAGGCAATTCAGAGAAACAATCATAATGTTGGTGGGCGATAGAAAGGAGGCATTAGTGCATTTAGGTGTGTGTTCCTGGCAAAGTTTCTCATCAATAAACCAAACATAGCTCATTCTGTTTCAGAACAACTCAGGGCGTAGCGCCATGTCATCTCTTGTAACTGTACATCAAACATAGTGATCATAAGCGATTGTACACTGTTTATGACATGAGTTTCATGATATAATATCATTCACATTTCCACCTCACTTAAACCTCATTCATAAACAGTAAAATAACACTCCTGTCTAAAAGAGGTGAAATGAGAAGTTATTTTTACATGCTGTGGATATTGTTGAGCCTCCTTTCTCTCTCTCTCTCTCTCTCTCTTCTTCTCACCCCACCCCTACGGCAGTCTGATAAAAAACCTAACCTCAATATTACTGCTCTCACAGTGCTGGCTTCTTTGGCCCATTAAATTATCCTTCCCATGTGTCATCTTGCACATTTCCTCCCATGAAATGTTCATTATAATTACACTTTCTTAATGATTTATAAGATATATGTGTGTATAATATTTCGGGTTCAGGAAGGCATGGCCTGTTGGACAACACAGGAAGGGGGTCAGAAGGCATGGCCTGCTGGACAACACAGGAGGAAGGCCAGAAGGCAAGCCTGTTGGACAACACAGGGAGGGCGTCAGAAGGCATGGCCTGTTGGACAACACAGGAGGGGTCAGAAGGCATGGCCTGTTGAAGAACACAGGAAGGGGTCAGAAGGCATGGCCTGTTGGACAACACAGGGAAGGGGTCAGAAGGCATGGCCTGTTGAACAACACACAGGAAGGGGTCAGAAGGCATGGCCTGCTGGACAACACAGGAAGGGGAGTAAGGCACGGCCTGTTGGGCCAACACAGGGAAGGGGGTCAGAAGGCATGGCCTGTTGGACAACACAGGGAAGGGGTCAGAAGGCATGGCCTGTTGGACAACACATTGTGGAAGGGGTCAGAAGGCATGGCCTGTTGGACAACACAGGGAAGGGGTCAGAAGGCATGGCCTGTTGGACAACACAGGAAGGGGTCAGAAGGCATGGCCTGTTGGACAACACAGGGAAGGGGTCAGGAAGGCATGGCCTGTTGGACAACACAGGGAAGGGGTCAGGAAGGCATGGCTCGTTGAACAACACAGGGAGGGGGTCAGAAGGCATGGCCTGTTGTACAACACAGGGAGGGGTTCAGAAGGCATGGCCTGTTGGACAACACAGGGAGGGGGTCAGAAGGCATGGCCTGTTGTACAACACAGGGAGGGGTCAGGAAGGCATGGCCTGTTGGACAACACAGGGAGGGGGTCAGAAGGCATGGCCTGTTGGACACCACAGGGAGGGGTCCAGAAGGCATGGCCTGTTGGACAACACAGAGGGGGTCAGAAGGCATGGCCTGTTGGACAACACAGGGAGGGGGTCAGAAGGCATGGCCTGTTGGACAACACAGGGAGGGGGTCAGAAGGCATGGCCTGTTGGACAAACACAGGAGGGGGGTCAGAAGGCATGGCCTGTTGGACAACACAGGAGGGGGTCAGAAGGCATGGCCTGTTGGACAACACAGGGAGGGGGTCAGAAGGCATGGCCTGTTGGACAACACAGGGAGGGTCAGAAGGCATGGCCTGTTGGACAACACAGGGAGGGGGTCGAAGGCATGGCCTGTTGGACAACACAGGGGGGGGTCAGAAGGCATGGCCTGTTGGACAACACAGGGAAGGGGTCAGAAGGCATGCTGTTGGACAACACAGGGAGGGGGTCGAAGGCATGGCCTGTCTACAGTCTCTAACTTCACCACATGGGACCATGAAAGGTCTGTCCTGGGTTAGTAATGTTCTATCTTTTGCCGTTGATCGTCACAGTCACTGAGCTGGTTAGGAGGTTATACACCTGGTTCAACATCACCTGAATGGTTAGGAAGTTATACACCTGGAACAACACCACACAGCTGGTTAGGAGGTTATACACCTGGAACAACAGCACACAGATGGTTAGGAGGTTATATACTCTGGAACAACACCACACAGATGGTTAGGAGGTTATACACCTGGAACAAACAACACACAGATGGTTTTAGGAGGTTATACACCTGGAACAACACCACACAGATGGTTAGGAGTTACCTGGAACAACACCACACAGATGGTTAGGAGGTTATATACTCTGGAACAACAGCACACAGATGGTTAGGAGGTTATACACCTGGAAACAACACCACACAGATGGTTAGGAGGTTATATACTCTGAAACAACAGCCTGCTGTTCGATCAACCTACTGATCCATCACAGCCTGCTATTCGATCAGCCTACTGATCCATCACAGCCTCAAGCTATTCGATCAGCCTACTGATCCATCACAGCCTGCTGTTCAATCAGCCTACTGATCCATCACAGCCTGCTGTTCTGATCAACCTACTGATCCATCACAGCCTGCTATTCGATCAGCCTACTGATCCATCACAGCCTGCTATTCGATCACCTGCTTGATCATCACAGCCTGCTATTCAATCAGCCTACTGATCCATCACAGCCTGCTATTCGATCAGCCTACTGATCCAATCTTATTGAGCAGAATAAAAACAATTTAAAAAAGGGAGGATGGCCTAGCAGTGATGAATTTAAGAACTTCTTCCAAGAAAAGATCATGATCATTAGAAACAAATTGTGGACTTTAATATGCGTATTTCTGTATGAAACGCTGTTGTCCTGAGTCTGCACAGAACTGCCTACAGGACCCTATTCCAACTAAACTACTGAAAGAGCTACTTCCCACCTGTGCTTGGTCACTCCTATGTTGAACATAATAAATGTCTCCTATCCTCTGGATGTGAACCAAACTCACTAAAAAGTGGCAGTATAAAGCCTCTCCTGAAAAAGCCAAACCTGAAAAAATAAAAATATCAGCCCTCTATATTGAATGGAATCCCTCCCTCCCTCCCTCCCTCCCCTCATCAAAGCGACTTACAAATTGGTGCATTCTAGCCAACAATGATGGACTAACCACTACAATGTTTTTTTATTTATTTTTTGGGGGAAGAGGGGTAGAAGGATTACTTTATCCCTATCCCAGGTATTCCTTAAATAGGTAGGGTTTCAAGTGTCTCCCGGAAGGTGGTCAGTGACTCCGCTGTCCTACGGCGTTGTAGAAGGAGCTTGTTCCACCATTGGGGTGCCCAGAGCTTTTATGTACTTTACACCATCGTCTTGGAACACCTTACAAAATAATTTTAAACTGGAAGAACTTGTCCCGATTTTGGGGTTTTTAAATCTCTGATGAAGGATTTTGAGGCTGATTCCCTGACCTGTCAATGTTTTTGAATTTGCTGTTTTTGATATTGTTATACTCTTGTGAATTCTTGAATGGTTTTTACTAGATTACTTGTAGTTTTTCATGTTTGTATGTCTGTAATTTTTTGTAATGACTTGGTGCTGCCTATCTTGGCCAGGACGCTCTTGAAAAAAGAGATTTTAAATCTCAATGAGCCCTTCCTGGTTAAATAAAGGTTAAATAAATAAAAATGTCTTCCATTTCTAATAATTGCTCCCACAGTTGATTTCTTCAAACCAAGCTGCTTACCTATTGCAGATTCAATCTTCCCAGCCTGGTGCAGGTCTACAATTTTGTTTCTGGTGTCCTTTGACAGCTCTTTGGTCTTGGCCAGTGGAGTTTGGAGTGTGACTGATTGAGGTTTATACTGATAACAAGTTCAAACATCTGCCAATTAACCACAGGTAACGAGTGGAGGACAGAGGAGCCTCTTAAAGAAGAAGTTACAGGTCTGTGAGAGCCAGAAATCTTGCTTGTTTGTAGGTGACCAAATACTTATTTTCCACCATAATTTGCAAATAAATTCATTAAAATCCTACAATGTGATTTTCAGGATTTTGTTTCTCTCAATTTGTCTGTCATAGTTGATGTGTACCTATGATGAAAATTACAGGCCTCTCATCTTTTAAGTGGGGAGAACCTGCACAATTGGTGCTGACTAAATACTTTTTTTTTCCCCACTGTATATACAGCAGTATGTGGACACACTCATCAGAAATGGGTACAGATAGATACTTTTGTATATATAGTGTATGTTGACACCCCCTTCAAATTAGTGGATTCGGCCATTTCAGCCACACCTGTTGCTTTGACAGGTTATAAAATCGAGCACTACAGCCACACAATCTCCATAGACAAAACATTGGCAGTAGAATGAAGCGCCGAAGAGCTCAGCGACTTTCAACGTGAGCAACGTCATAGGATGCCACCTTAACAACAGTCAGTTCGTCAAATTTCTGCCCCTGCTAGAGCTGCCCCGGTCAACTGTAAGCGCTGTTATTATGAAGTGGAAACGTCCCCAGGAGCAACAACGGCTCAGCCCGCCAGGTGGTAAGGCCACACAAGCTCACAGAACGGACCACGAGTGCTGAAGCACATAGCGCGTAAAAATGTGCAACTCTGCGGTTGCAACACTCACTACCCCGAGTTCCAAACTGCCTCCCCGAAGCACGTCAGAACAAGAACTGTTCGTCGGGGAGTCTTCATGAAATGGGTTTCCATACCGAGCAGTACTTTACACTCAAGCCTAAGGTCACCATTCGCAATGCCAAGCGCCAGCTGGAGTGGTGGTAAAGCTCGCCACCATTGGACTCCTTTGGAAGCAGTGGAAACGCTTTCTGTGGAGTGGGATGAATCACATTTCACCATTCTGGTTGTCCGACGGACAATCGGTTACGGACGTCAAGAGAACAGCTACCTGCCCGAATGCATAGTGCCAACTGTAAGTTTGGTGGAGGAGGAATAATGGTCTGGGGCTGTTTTTCATGGTTCAGGCTAGGCCCTTGCTTTGTTTCAGTGAAGGGAATCTTACGCTACAGCATACAATGACTTCTAGACGATTCTGTGCTTCCAACTTTGTGGCATCAGTTTGGGGAAGGCCCCTTTCCTGTTTCTGCCTGTCCACAATGCCCCTGTGCACAAAGCGAGGTCCATACAGAAAAGGTTTGTTGAGATCGGTGTAGAAGAACTTGACTGGCCTGCACAGAGCCCTGACCTCAACCCCCTTCGAACACCTTTGGGATGGAATTGGAACACTGACTGTAAGCCAGACTTAATCGCCCAACATCAGTGCCCGACCTCACTAATGCTCTTGGCTGAATGGAAGCAAGTCCCCGCAGCAATGTTCCAACATCTAGTGAAGCCTTCCCAGAAGAGTGGAGGCTACAAGTTATAGCAGCAAAGGGGGACCAACTCCATATTAATGCCCATGCGATTTAGGAATAAGATGTTAGACGAAAGCAGGTGTCTACATACTTTTGGTCATGTGGCGCACCTAAAGGTTAGAGGTCAGGGTTACTCACCCAGTGGTAGCGCTGTAGTCCACCAGCAGAGGTTTCTTCATGTAGGAGCCCAGCAGGATCTTTCCATTAGAGGAAGGTTTCAGCCAGCAGGTCCATCTTTGTAACCCAGAGCTCTGTCTGAATCTGAGAACCACTGAAATGATCTGGGCTGATCTGGCCTCCCTCTGGACGACAACAACACAACACAACATTACACTATTGTTGGCCCTATCTGCCCCATCTCGTCTGTGTGTACGTACGTTTCCCGGTGGCAGGCCAGAGCAGAGCCAGCCAGTCAAGTCGAGGTTGGCCTTGTCCTCCAGCTGCAGTGTGATGGCTCTCAAGAGGAGGAGCACAAACAGCCACAGTCACAGCCTCAGGATCTGACAGCACGATACAGGAGGGACAGACGGATGGACAGACGGATGGACAGACGGATGGATAGACAGATGGGGCGCCCACTCTGGACCCACGGGAGCCCTGTCATGGAGAGGTCAGGGTTAGAGGTCAGGGTTAGAGGATTCCAGGTTTAGAGGAGTCAGGTTTAGAGGTCAGAGGAATAACAAAGATAGTATTATATGATCAAGGATTGTAACGTTCTGGGTTGGCTCTACATTCATTCTTGGAACCAGATCGGGTCAATGTTTCTAACTACAGTCCTTCAGAAAGGGTTAGTACACTCCTTCAGACAGTATTCCCACCTCCTTCAGACAGTATTCCTCCTTCAGACAGTTTTCACACTCCTTCAGACAGTTTTCACACTCCTTCAGACAGTTTACACTCGCTTCACAGTTTTCACCTCCTTCAGACAGTTTTCACACTCCCTTCAGACAGTTTTCACACTCCTTCAGACAGTTTTCACACTCCTTCAGACAGTATTCACTCCTTCAGACAGTATTCACCTCCCTTCAGAAAGTATTCACACTCCCCTTCAGAAAGTATTCACACTCCTTCAGACAGTATTCACACTCCTTCAGACAGTATTCACACCCTTCAGACAGTATTCACACTCCTTCAGACAGTATTCACACTCCTTCATTGTCAGTATTCCACACTCCTTCAGACAGTATTCACACTCCTTCCAGACAGTATTCACACTCCCTTCAGACAGTATTCACACTCCTTCAGACAGTTTTCACACTCCCATTCAGACAGTTTTCTACACTCCCTTCAGACAGTTTTCACACTCCTTCAGACAGTTTTCACACTCCTTTAAGCATTCACATCCTTCGAGAAAGTATTCACACTCCTTCAGACAGTACTTCAGACAGTATTCACACTCCTTCCAGAAAGTATTCACACTCCTTCAGAAAGTATTCACACTCCTTCAGAAAGTATTCACACTCCTTCAGACAGTATTCACACCCCTTCAGACAGTATTCACACTCCTTCCAGACAGTATTCACCTCCCTTGAACCCAGTATTCACACTCCTTCAGACAGTATTCCCACACTCCTTTAGACAGTATTCACACTCCTTCAGAAAGTTCACACTCCTTCAGACAGTTTTCACACTCCTTCAGAAAGTATTCACACTCCTTCAGAAAGTATTCACATTCCTTCAGACAGTACTTCAGAAAGTATTCACACTCCTTCAGAAAGTATTCACACTCCTTCAGACAGTATTCACCCCTTCAGACAGTATTCACACTCCTTCAGACAGTATTCACACTCCCTTCAGACAGTATTCACACTCCCTTCAGACAGTATTCTCCCTTCCACATATTCACCTCCCTTCAGACAGTATTCACACTCCTTCAGACAGTAATCCCACACTCCTTCAGACAAGTATTCACACTCCTTCAGACAGTATTCACACTCCTTTAGACAGTATTCACACCCTCAGAAAGTGGACTCCTTCAAAAAGTATTCACACTCCTTCAGAAAGTATTCACATCCTTCAGAAAGTATTCACACTCCCTTCAGACAGTATTCCACACTCCCCTTCAGACAGTATTCCACCTCCTTGACCTTTTCCCATTTATTGTTACAGCCTGATTTTAAATGGATTCAATAGGAGATTTTTTTGTCACTGGCCTACACACAATAACCCTACGCAATGTCAAAAGTGGAATTATGTTTAAAAAATTTACAAATAGATGAAAAGCTGAAAATGTCTTGAGTCAATAAGTATTCAACCCCTTTGTTATGGCAAGCCTAAATAAGTTCAGGAGTAACAATTTGTTTAACGAAACTAAGTTGCGTGGACTCACTCTGTGTGCAATAATAGTGTTAACATGATTTTTTGAATGACTACCTCATCTCTGTACCGGACGTAGGGGATTTCAACCATGAGGCCATGGTGACTAAAACAGTTAGAGTTGAATGGACCAGACCAGACCATCTTAATACTATTTAATTGACCAGACCAGACCATCTTAATACTATTTAATTGACCAGACCATCTCAATACTATTTAATTGACCAGACCAGACCATCTTCTTCTTTATTTAATGGACCAGACCATCTTTCTACTATTTAATTGGACCAGACCAGACCATCTTAATACTATTTAATTGACCAGACCAGACCATCTTAATACCATTTAAATTGACAAAACCAGACCATCTTAATACTATTTAATGGACCAAGACTAAATCTTAATACTATTTAATGGACCAGACCATCTTAATACTATTTATTGGACCAGACCAGACCATCTTAATACTATTTAATGGACCAGACCAGACCATCTTAATACTATTTAATTGGACCAGACCAGACCATCTTAATACTATTTAATGGACCAGACCCATCTTAATATTATTTAAAATGGACCAGACCAAGACCATCTTAATACTATAATGGACCAGACCAGACCATCTTAATACCTATTTAATGGACCAGACCATCTTAATACTATTTAATGGACCAGACCAGACCAGACCATCTTAATACTATTTAATGGACCAGACCATCTTAATATTTAATGGACCAGACCACCATCTTAATACTATTTAATGGACCAGACCATCTTAATACTATTTAATGGCTGTGATAGGAGAAAACTGAGGATGGATCAACAACATTGTAGTTCGTCCATACAATACTAACCTAAATGACAGTGTGTAAAGAAGGAAGCCTGTACAGAATACAAATATTCTAAAACATGCATCCGGTTTGCAATAAGGCACTAAAGTAAAACTGCAAAAATTTGTAATAGTACTAGAGGAAAACCTGGTTCAGTCTGCTTTCCACCAGACACTGGGAGGATTGAATTCACCTTTCAACAGGACAATAACCTAAAACACAAGGCCAAATCTACACTCTGGAGTTGCTTACCAAGAAGACAGTGAATGTTCCTGAGTGGCCTAGTTACAGTTTTTGACTTAAATCTACTTAAATCTACTTGGCAAGAACCTGAAAATGGCCGTCTCAGCAACTGATCAACAACTAACTTGACAGAGCTTGAAGAATTTTGAAAAGAATAATGGGCAAACGTTGTACAATCCAGGTGTGGAATGCTCTTAGAGACTCTACCCAGAAAGACTCACAGCTGTATTCGCCACTTAGGTACTTCTACAAAGTATTGACTCAGAGGTGGAATAACTTATGTGAATTAGACATTTCCATTATTTCATTGTCAAATAAATTAGCAACCATTTCTAAAAATATGTTTCCCCTTTGTCATTACGGGGTACTGTGTGTAGATGGGGGAGATTTAATTTGGATCCATTTTTAACTCAGGCTGTAGCACAACAAAATAAGTCAAGGGTTTTGAATACTTTCTGAAGGCACTAGTTTAAATGTGTTAAATTAAATCAAACTTTATTTAAAGTTGCATTTAAAATCCCACACACTTTTTAAATGAAAACAATCTAATTAAAAAAGTCAAAGCAAACAGGAAGCATTAAGCAAACAGGAAGCAGTAAGGCACAATGCTCTGCACTTACAGATGTCCTCATGCTCTTCAAAATCCTCCAGTTCAATCATGGAAGATGGTCCGCTTTCGAAACTTTCTAACCTGTTGACAAAAAGGAATGGATCTCCCTGACATCTTACGTTGGACAACAGTCACTCATAACGTTGTTTAGAAGAGAACAGTAAAATACCCCTATATATACAGCAGTATGTGGAAACCCCTTCAAATTAGTGGATTCTTTGCTATTTCAGCCTCACCCGCTGACAGGTGTATAAATCGAGCACACGGCCATGCAATCTCCATAGACAAACATTGGCAGTAGTAAATGTCCCTTAATGAAAGAGCTCAGCGACTTTCAACGTGGGGCACTCAAGTCATAGGATGACACCTTTCCAAGTCAGTTCGCCCTGCTAGAGCTGCACCGGTCAACTGTCAGTGCTGTTATTGTGAAGAGGTCTAGGAGCAACAACAGCTCAGCCATGAAGTGGTAGGCCGCACAAGCTCACAGAACGCGACCCCCAATTTCTGAAGGTGTAAAACTTTGAGTGATAAAGATTTCTTTATCCTATCCCGAAATTATTCCTTAAAGAGGTGGGGTTTTCAAGTGTCTCTGGAAGGTGGAGTGACCTCCGCTGTTCTGGCATCGTGAGGGAGCTTGTTTCACATTGGGGTGAGAGCAGTGAACAGCTTTGACTGGGCTGAGCAGGGACACCACCTGCTTCAGCAGAGGAAGGAGCCAGCAGGCCAGAGGTGGATGAACGCAATGCCCTCGTTGCGGTGGGGACTGATCAGAGCCTGAGTCGGCTTGAGTGCCGTTCCCCTCACAGCTCCGTAGGCAAGCACCATGGTCTTCAGATGCGAGCTTCAACTGGAAGTCAGTGGAGTGTGCGGAGGCCAGCGGGGGACGTGAGAGAACATGGGAGGTTGAACACCAGACGGGCTGCGTGCATTCTGGATGAGTTGTAGCGGGTTTTAATGGCACAGGCAGGAGGCTAGGCCAACAGCGGAGTTGCAGTAATCCAGACGGGGAGATGACAAGTGCCTGGATTAGGACCTGTGCCGTTTCTGTCTTTCGTCAGTTTATGAAAATGCCCTTTTTTGTTACAAATGTAACTTGAACCATGAATAAATATACATTCACTAATAATGACTAACTTCTTATGTAGCTGATTAGAGGCTATAGAACAATCTCTCAAGCCCACGTGTAGTAGACCAGCTAATCTTTACCTGGATGTGTTTGCTTGCTAACAAGGTTCAACAGTTGTGTTACGACCACACTCTTCTGTCTGTCTCCCAACTGTTTGAACAGCATGTAGCTTATGTCCACTTTGTTCAGATGTTGAAATCAAGTGGCCTACCTTATTTCTCAGAATGAGAACGAGTTGCCAATTCCTTATATGATTGTTTTATGCTTATGCACATTTATAAACAGACTAGACAGCTAGGATAACAGTCTTTGGCTACAAAATGCTCTAACGGTCGTGGTACTGCCACAATGCCGCGTGGCGACAAACTGAGACATTTTTTCCAGAATCAATGTTCATTGATACTCTGGTTTTAGTAGTGTCTGCTCTGTCTTGTTTGAGGAGTTGAGACTAAAAAGCGTATCGATTAAAAAAACGTAACTTCTCTATTATATAGTAAAATGTCCAATGTGTTTGTGTCACATGACCCGATTCTGTTGGACCAAACCTCAAAATGCAAATAGCGAAGATTGAAACCGCTGCGTCAGGGAGAGGAAGATGTGATATCACAACTTTGTTGGCGTGAGAGGCAGTGTAGGGCTTGGTTGTAAACCATAGAGGAAGAGGCGAAGCGCTAGAATCTGTCCAAAAATAAGGGTAATGTTTTATAGGGCTTATTTTGGACCTATTCTTTTTGCCTGCCTTCCCACCTCTTGGATGACGACTCCCATTTGTTAGGGAGGAGACGTGGCATCTGGTGAGTATACAGATCTCCTGAGCAAAAGAGACCTAGAAAAAACAATGAGAAAAAGCTGATAAAAACTAAAAACTAACCATGATTCATGCGATGCAGGCATTTGGAATATCGCAAAAATACCACACATTCTAATTAATCAAATTCATTTGATATATCGCCTAGTCAGAAGTAACAGTGTTGAAAGAGAAGCAAACAGTCAGAAGTAACAGTGTTTAGAAGGAACATTTAGATGTAAAGGTTTGAGAAGTAACAAACAGAAGTAAGTGTTGAGAAGCAACAGTCAGAAGTAACAGTGTTTAGGAGTGTAACTCGTGTTGTCTGAGAGTCGGTTGTTGCTTTGGGAGAAGTCTTGCAGCGTCTGGTCTTTTTCCCCAGCTTTCCAACAGGCTCTATATAGCAGACAGTACTGGCACTCAGATCCACAAGGCTGGAGCTCCTGTCACTGGCTGGGTCCTGGGAGGGGTCCTTAGCTGGACCAGAAGTGCTGAGAGCTGACGCAGGGACTCTGGGCTGACTGCTCTTCAGGGAATAGGGCTTTCCTCCCTGGAAGTCTGCTCTTCAGTGGCCACCGGGAGGCCTTCTCTGCCCGAGAGAAGATGGCGCCAAGGGCTGCCAGAGAGCGCTTGACCGTCTTAGGAGTGGAGAGGTCCTTCCTCTTCACCAGGGGTCCTGAACTGCTCCAGGTCGAGGTGAGGAGGCTGTGTTGCCGTTCTGAGGAGGTCGCCCAGGGACTTAGCAGGCCTGGTCCGGACTGGTCTGGGCTTGGACTTACTTCTCACCACCTTGGCGTGTTTAGAAGCTGGGGTTGATGGGGTGAAGGTGTTTTGGGGTAGAGGCTGGGGTTGTTGAGGGAAGGAAAAGGTGCGGCCACATTCTCTGGGGGTTAGTTGGTCTCCCACCAGTTCACTGGAGCTTTCCTCCTCCTCGTTTCTCTGGAGCCTCCCTGGCCTGGTGCTGCTGCCTGCTGGGGTACGGTAGCAGAGTGGGGGTAATGTTAGGTGGGTGTGGCATCACTCTGGGGTTTACACTTGGGAGTGCGGTTGTAGAGCCAGTCAAACACCTTCTCACCTGGAGAAGAGACACAAGCAGAACACAAATCACCACATTTTCAATAACAGCTGTTTGAGATGACAGTACATATTTTGTGCTTTACTAAGCTTGATTTATGAGTGAACTATATTCCCTTGAAGGAAAATGGATGGCGTTAATGAAGCCTTACTTGGAGGTGAGAGTGTATGCTGTCTGAGAGGGCTGGGCATGGCCTCCTGTTCCTCTTCTCTGACCTTCAGGCCTGTTTGTCCTCTGTACTGGCTATCGTCCATGCCGGTCTGCCCTTCTTGGGCTTCTCTGCTTTCTGCTCTGCAGTCTGATTGGACCACGGTTTCTTCTCTGTGGTCTGATTGGACGTAGGTTTCTTCTTTGCGTTCTGATTAAAAAAGGGTTTTGATGGCCGTGTCCTCCTGCCCCTGACTCCACAGAGGAATGTCTTGCTTTAGTTTTAGATGTAGCGGTTGTCTTGTTATTCTGTTTGGACTTGTTGTCTGGTCTCTGTGAGCTGTGTGTTGACAGGACTGATGAGCCACCAGGGACCAGGCTCGGTCCTCTTCCTCTTCCCTGCTAACTGGGAGGAGTCAGCCTCACCAGTAGGGGCGGGGCAGACCTCCTGGGCCTTACAATTGGCTGGAACCTTAGAGATGACTCTGTCTCTGTCCTGTTGGTGCCAACTGTAGAACTGTGGAGGAAGACAACATTACATCTAGCCTTTTATGTAAACTACATTTTCCCACATTGATTGTTTTTTGTAGATGTTTTTTATATTTTTTTTATTTGTTGAGAGCTCTTACAAAACATAATTCCTATACCTACAAATGGCATGATACAACTTGAACTTGTGATGAAACGTTGTAGTCAGAAAAACCATCATGATGTGTGATGTCAGCTGTCAGGGATATTACCTGGAGAAACATCCTGGTCTTCAGCTGATGATTGGTCTGCAGCCGCTCCACTCTCCTCCTCCATGGTGACGGGCTCCTCCCCAGCTCGACCTGACAGTCTCCTGGTCTTCCCAGACTGCCCGGCCTCGTCCCTCGGCTCGTCTTGGGGTTCACCTTGTCACCTTGGATACCAGCTTTGGATTTAGAGATTCTGGGAACTTTTCTTTTCTGTTTTGGTGTGGCTAGGTTTAGGCTTGGCCCCTCCTCCTGGTGCCTCTTGTTCCAGGTCACCTGCTGTCGTTGGTTCAGATAACAGGTTGTTGACTTTTCTTCTTGTCTGCTTGTTCTATGTTAGTCTGCCTCGAGGTCAACATGATTGTCCCATCACCCTGAGGTCCTACCCGGGACTAGAGTCCCTCTCTCCTTCCTGGTTGTAGGATTCTTTCCCTTCTTCTTTTAGTTGTCAAATCTCTGTCCCTCCTGATCTCTGATTGGCTGTAGCCTTGGTGAGTGTGTCTGCTGAGGCATTGTCACTGCTGTGTGATTGGTTCTGCTGCTTTGGTCATTGGTTTGGCCTTGGTCCTGATGGGGTCAAACTTGAACCAGACTCATAATCCTCCAGGATCGGAAGTCATCCTCGGCTCGGTGAGAGGAGGAGTTCTCTCACTGGAGACGCCAGGGCTTTCTAAGGTTAGACAGAAACAACCTACAACCTCTACTATAACCTAGCCTCTAACCCTTTCCTAGGGCTGACCAAAACCCGCATTGACCACAGCCTCTGACCTATAACCCTGGCCTCTAGCCCTTTCCTAGGCTATCAAACACAGCATTACACAACCTCTGACCTATAACCCTAGCCTCTAACCCTTTCCTAGGAGCTGACCAAAACACAGCATTGACCACAGCCTCTGACCTATAACCCTAGCCTCTAACCCTTTCCTAGGGCTGACCAGAAACACAGCATTGACCACAGCCTCTGACCTATAACCTAGCCTCTAACCGCACCATCAGGCTGACCAAAACACCTGGCAGCTGACCTGACCTCAGGCCTATAGCACTAGCCTCCCTAACCCTTTCCCTACAGAGGCTGACCAAAAGCATTGACCACAGCCTCTGACCTATACTAGCTCCCTCCTGAGGCTACCAGAAACACAGCATTACCACAGCCTCTACTAACCCTAGCCTCT
The DNA here is from genome assembly GCF_020615455.1 of Coregonus clupeaformis. Lineage (NCBI taxonomy): Eukaryota > Metazoa > Chordata > Actinopteri > Salmoniformes > Salmonidae > Coregonus > Coregonus clupeaformis. The sequence goes on along the minus strand of NW_025534503.1, from coordinate 1,874 downwards.
AACCCTTTCCTGGGGCTGACCAAAACACCGCATTGACCACAGCCTCCTGACCTATAACCCTAGCCTCCTAACCCTTTCCTAGGGCCCCCACGACCAGAAACACAGCATTAACCACAGCCTCTGACCTATAACCCTAGCCTCTAACTGCTTTCTGGGCTGACCAAAAGGTACCACAGCCTCTGACCTATAACCCTAGCCTCTAACCCTTTCCTAGGGCTGACCAGAAATGTTCAGCATTGACCACAGCCTCTACCTAAACTTATGCTCTAACTTTCTAGGGCTGACCAAAGCATTACCACAGCCTCTACCTAATAACCTCTAACCCCTTTCCTAGGGCTGACCAGAAACACAGCATTGACCACAGCCTCCTGACCTCTAACCCTTTCCTAGGGCTGACCAGAAACACAGCACGTACCACAGCCTCTGACCTATAACCCTTTCCTAGGGCTGACCAAAACCTGTATTGACCACAGCCTCTGACCTATAACCTTTCCCTAGGGCTGACCAAAACCTGGCATTGACCACAGCCTCTGACCTATAACCCTTTCTAGGGCTGACCAATTAACCCACAGCCTCTGACCTCTAACCCCTTTCCCTAGGGCTGACCAGAAACACAGCATTGACCACAGCCTCCTGACCTGTAACCCTAGCCTCTAACCTTTCCTAGGGCTGACCAAAACCTGCATTGACCACAGCCTCTGACCTATAACCCTAGCCTCTAACCCTTTCCTAGGGCTACTGAAACACAGCGTAAACCACAGCCTCAGCCTCTAACCCTTTCCTAGGGCTGACCAGAAACACAGCATTGACCACAGCCTCTACCTATAACCTAGCCTCTAACCCTTTCCCTGGGTTGACCAGAAACACAGCGTTAACCACGGCCTCTGACCTGTAACCTAGCCTCCTAACCCTTTCCTAGGGCTGACCAAAAAACACAGCATTGACCACAGCCTCTGACCTCCTAACCCCTTTCCTAGGGCTGACCAAAACGCATTGACCACAGCCTCTACCTATAACCTAGCCTCTAACCTTTCCTAGGGCTGACTCAGAAACACACAGCATTGACCACAGCCTCTGACCTATAACCCTAGCCTCTAACCCTTTCCTAGGAGCTGACCAAAACACAGCATTGACCACAGCCTCTGACCTATAGCACTTTCCTAGGGCTGACCAGAAACACAGCATTGACCACAGCCTCTGACCTGCCAACCTGGCCTCTAGCTTTCCTGGGAGCTGACCAAAACACAGCATTGACCACAGCCTCTGACCTCTAACCCTTTCCCTGGGAGCTGACCAGAAACACAGCATTGACCACAGCCTCTGACCTATAACCCTTTCCTACATGAGTGAGAAAGTTAGTATGCACAAATATCATACCCCAAAATGCTAACCTCCCTGTTATTGTGTTGTTGAGAGGTTAGCATGTCTTGGTGGGATATTTGTGCGTCTAACTTTCTCACTCATCATTATTCATGATTCATTCAGGACTATCCGTAATCATGTAGTATCCACATTAATTAGTGATGTTTCAAACATATTCTCTTCTGATTTACTTAATTATTGATTTACCATAAAATGGGCACAACTAAAGGAGCAATGTTTCTAAGCGGTCTAAATTGATATGATGAAAATACCCTCAAATTAAAGCTGACAGTCTGTATTATAACCTCAGTCATTGTATCATTTCAAATCCAAAGTGCTGGAGTACAGAGCCAAGACAACAAAATAATTGTCACTGTCCCAATACTTTAGACTCTCTTCTGCCCTGCCAGCGAAAATGTTGCGGTTTTAAGCTAATTTGCTGCCGCAATTACTGTGCATTTAGCCATGCAGTGTTCTTTTAATCACACATAAAATATAAACTACATACCATT